>NW_015114442.1:29884-39520 GCF_001443285.1 Poecilia latipinna | reverse complement strand
GGTGGGGGGGGGGGGGGGGGGGGGGGGGGAGGTTTTTGGGCCTCCTGAAAATTTTAAATTCGGGACCTTTTTTTTTTTTTTTTTTTTTTTTTATAAAGGATTTTATACCTTTCAGCACCTGAAAAATCATTTTAGAATCACATTTCCTGTTTGAGTGGAACCTTAATTTATAGTTTTTTGGGGAGGGTGGGTGTTCATCGGAGTATATAAATCTATCAACCAGACAATGTTGGGGTATATTTGGTTAAAAGAGGGATTTGAACCTCAAACCTTCGGGCGTGTTGGGTCTAGCTGGATTCGCAATGGTCGCCAAATTCCTGGAGTATTAGAGAATTTCAAGGTGTTTCTCATAGTTTTAAATGTCAGCCAGGAGCGGCTCTTCGTGAGCAGTTTTTTGCCTCGGGGGATCTATCTAAGCTTTCCTGTGCAGCCCAAACAAACAGCAGCTGCTTTTTCCCATACCAAACACACTGAATGTTGTTTTTGCAGTTTCTGTCATCATCATTGCTACTTTATACACTATGCAAATCATATTTAACTTTATGTTTTTTAGACATTTGTTTGGCTGGAATAAGTCATTTGAAAGCTTTCAGCACAGAAACTGTATCGCTTATCTTTTGGAGGAGTTGCTTAATTTCAAAATGTTTGTTCACTCGAACATTTCCCCTTATCACAGGCTGAAACCTTGATTTACGAGTTAATATTCAACAGATTTTTAATGTTTTATTTGTTTAATAGGAAGCCACTCTTCAATAACACTGATACTGTCCAGAGGAGTCTATGGTCAAACAAATGACTGAAAGGAGTCCAGATAATGTGGCAACAACACCAGCCCACATCATCACCTCTCCACCACTCTGTATGAGGTGCAGGGTTTCCCCCAGTGTATGTTAAGCCTGGTGGGGCTTTATTTGCCCCACCCACCAGGCTAAGCAATGCTTGTTTTTATGCGAAATAGTTTTTCTTTTTAATACACCAGTAATCCTGAACTGCATGCGTCTTTGCTGCGCTCCTCTGCACTGCGCACTTCGCCGGCGGAGCGGAATCATTCCTGAAAGATGAGTTCATAGTTGATGCAGTTTTCTGGAAGTTTGTTCAGAAACATTGAATGTTGCTTCTCCACTTTAAATAAATATCGGTTGCTAGCCACAACGCAGCTATTAATATCGGATATCGATATAGAGTCAGATTTTTATATCGTTGCATCTTTACTCAATATACCAAATATTTGCTGCAAAATTTTTAACAATCTTTCTAAGCGAGTCATGCTTGTTCAGTATTATTCATAAACTTTTACTTGATAAGTAAGGCCTGTAGAGTCAGATACTTTTGAGACTTTTGAATGGTCATGAGTCTGCGGTTAGGTTAAGATTAGATTTCCTCAGCTTCTCAAAGTTTCTTCCTTTTTGTTATCACTGAGGCTTTTCTGGAAGTTGTTGAAGCCCAGTGGAAAAAAAGTAAACCTTTCCTCTCAAACACACTGCGATGACGAAGCAAAATTTCACTGGCCTACCTTTGGACTTACGGGAATGTGACGTTGGAGAGCTTTCTTAAACAAACGCTGAACATGTAGGCTCATGTTTATTTAGGAGGTTTTAGCCTTTATGGATTTAATTTGTTGTTTGCTGTCATTTCTTTCAGCTCTGTTGAACTCTTAACTTCCTTAGATGTTGAAATGAATGAGAATGCTTAATTGTGATAAATGCAAAGAAACTTCACTAACATTAATATTTAACTTTTCACCAACCCAGTTATTTGTAACTTTTGGTGCAATTTTATTGTTACTTGAATTTATACGTATCATACGAGTGTTAGGGTAAGAAAAAAACGAATAAATTACGAGAATAAAGTCATTTTATGAGAAGTCATATTTAGAGAAACAAAGTTGTACGAGAACTAAGTTGTGGTATGATGAGAATAAAGTTATACGACAGTGAAAATATTCATATTACAAGAGTAGTCATAATACGAGAAAAAAGTATAATAAATTCAAAATTGAAAATAATAGTCATAGGATAAATCGTATTATGAGAATAATGGCATAATACAAGAAAAATGACGAGAATAAACTCACCAGAATAAAGTCGTAACAATACAAGACAAGTTGAAATAATTTGAGCATGAACTCATATTGCCAGAATAAAGTCGTAATACTACTAGAACAAAGTCATAATTTTACTCCTATGTGAACAATAGGAAATCTAAAATGAGGAACTTTGGACATCTTGGGAAGTTATACTTTGGTATCAGTTTTACAGATGGAACATACTTCATATTTGAACATCAAATCATCAGTCTCAGGACTTTGAAACAATTGTACAAATTACCGAGTCGATTTTGAAGAAGGGATGACGTTCTAGACGAGCCGGCCATGTCGGATCTGGAGAACTCGATCAAAGCTTTACTCTCATTAAAACAACTTTTATTCTAGTAATTTTATGACTTTCTTCTGGTACTCTTGTCTCTTTATTCAACTAATTTTATGTCTCATTTTTCTTACAATTAAGAAAAAGTCTTGGTCTGAACCTAACACTCATAGTATCTGTTATCCAAATGTGTTCCATCCAAGTCAATGAAAACATGTTGCTGAGCTCAACATTTGATTACATTTGACTGCAGACAAAGGACTGAGAGTTACTTCAGTATCAATTATCTAATTATAACTTAATGCCTAATGAATGCTTCACTTAGAGCAGACCGTCTATATCTACCCAACAAAATGAAGGTTTCATTGACGGGAAAAATCTAAATCCAGTATTTTGAATTTGAACTTTTTTGACAAGGTGACAGGGAATCAAGTCCCCCGTCCGTAGTCTGCTCCTGAAAGACCATCACTTTGGCTGCCACGCCAACCGATGTCGGCTAAACCCATTACCCCGGCTCGTGGCTTACTCCCATGATGCCTTTTGTCTGTCCGATCCGAGTGAATGGATTTTTAGGGGCACACAGGGACGGAGAGTGAGAGGCGGTGGGTCAGCGAGTGCAGAGGGGCTGAGACAGAGGGAGAGAGAGAGAGACAGGCGGTGGGGCTGAGCCACCTGCATGTGTTGCAACAACACCAGCAGCCCCTGGCTAGCGCAGGTGTTTGGTGAACAGTGTTTTTCTAACCCAATTCTGTGGCGAGTGTGGGAGCGTACACACACTGGAGCGAGGTCAGCTCAGGTCGGCCTGGCCTGTGTCCTGAAAGCGCTGTTTTGATCAAAGTCCGCGTCTGGACTGCAAAGAAAAACCCAGAGACCTCAGACGTTCTCTCAGCCGCTCTCTGGCTGCCTCGTACACGCCCACGCTCAGAGTCAACTTTGTCTTATTGTCGCGGCTATAATTAAGCACTGTTTAGCTAAAGCTTGTTATTTGCTGTGTAAATATATAAAGATTCAGAATGTTAAGAAAACAGACAACATGTTAGCTCATAGCTGCAGTCCTACACTACTGGTTGTCCAGTGAGCCTGTGGGATTTTATTCAAAGTCTGCAGCCCTTTTTCTTTTCCTTTTCTTTTATAGTTCACATTTAAGTTTTGTTTAAAATATGAAACAATATAAAATGATTAAACAACTAAATGCATAGAGCTGTGGTACATTAAAAAAAAAAGAAAATGCCATAGAAGCACAGATTTCTGTTTCTGATTCGGAAAGATATCAGATATTTATGGCTAATTCCAGATCTTTGTATATATGTTAGAAACAGATGCAATGTCGCATGTTATGTATTGGGGAGGAGTCGCTGTGAAACATGGTTTTATTAACACTTTCGCACCAAGACATAATAGAGTTCAAATTTCAAACTACCTTTAGTATTAAAAAAGTGTTTAAAAATAAGCAAACATTTGGAAATGGGCAGCCCTTTGGGCACCTTATAGTTAACACTATAAATTTTTTTAAAGAGAATTTTTAATGTCATTTATTTTTATTTTGGCGTAAGGAACTAGCTGTAGCCAGCAAAGGGCATTGACAGCGCTAAGGCCCTCCTCCTGGCTCTGATTGGCTGTTTCTGACTGGGAGCGGTGTAGTTCTGCGGGTGGCAGTAGGACCACAGGAATCTATTTTTTTCACAAATATTTTTTCTCATGTTCTACTATAACAACATACTTATAAAAGTTGCCTACTGCAGCTTTAACCAAAGTAAAACTACAACACTGAAATGTAGCTGTCCAATAGGGCTAGTTCTAGTTACTGCTGAGCTGATGACGCATATGAAATATTAAAGGCTAATTTGGATTTTTTTATGTTGTTGTGATTCACTTCTGGAAAGGTAAATAAATCCTTCCCCCGTTGGGGGAAGCCAACGAGTAGCCACATGTAGCCCATTTGAAGTGACAAAAATGTTCGTATCATATGTTAGCTGATATTACAAATCTACAAGTTCACAACAGCCTATTGTTTGGTTGGAGGTGTTCAGCTCTGCCAAACAGCATTTGTGTTTCAAAGTGAAGTGTATCAACCCACCAGATTAGCTGCAGAAATGTAGAAAACATTTCAACTTTGCATCAGTTGTCCGCCATTATTAAACATGTTATATTTATGTGCTTTCCAGATTGAAACGTTTTTTGAAAACTGTCCCAAAAAACTGTTTAGACGGAATAACGTAGCATATTGGGTTGCTAGCTTGTTAGCATTATCACTCAAGCATTGCACTTATTTCACCTTCACATTTCTTTAGCTTATCTCATCAGTGCTCGTCTTCCTCTATACTACTACTGCTACTGCTCTCCACTTCCTGTTGTGTTGTTTTTGCTTTCCAGTACCTGTTTCTGCGTTTGGTTTAACCTTGTAGTTCACTGTCTGCTTCCCAAACTCCTCCTGTCTTTCTATCATTCCATGCCTCCCTCTATCCTGGTGTCTAACAGGGGAGCAGCATTCCAGCAGTGCCCCCCTCCTCCCGTCCCCTTTCAAAGCTTCTGCATTGTGTCGTGGTGCTGACATTGTTGTCAGACAAAGCGCTGCTCTCAGTGGAATAACGCAGCTGGATGGCGGCCATGGCACAGGTCAAACGGGGCCTCCGGGCCGCCTGCAACAGCCGACCTGACAGCCGGAGCTCGGCCTTGATGGCAGGGCAGGAAGCAAACTTTATGTTACTGGTCTGTATGTGTGTGTGTGTGTGTCTGCATCTTCTGGCAGCGAAGTCCAAAGTCCACTACCTACACTTATTTAGCAAGCCCTTTTGTCTTGTTTTTCTGGCAGTCTTCTTTTTCTTGTTTTTCTATTTTGCTGTCGTTTTAAGATTTTTTTTGTCAGTTATATCAATTTCAATGTGCTTCAAAATGTTGAAAAAACTAATATTTTCTGTAAAAAGAAAAAAAAAATCAGACAGATGAACACAGTTGCACGCCACACTTTTCAGACTTTTAATGCACTTCAAAATGGTTAACTACTTTATGTTGGTTCCTCACATAAAATCCCAGTGAAATGCATAGATGCCAGGCTGACAACATGACAAAAGATTCTGTACTTTAACTATTCCATGTACCGTAACGTTTATGGAGGTTGATTCCTGACAAATGACTCCATTTTTTTCATTTGTTTTTCTGTCTCTGCAGACTGAGCGGCAGAGGTCCACCGTGTGCCTCCTCCTCCTCTTCCTCCCGCTCCTCGTCATCTCTTATCTAGGGGCACTTGACTCTGCCTTTGACCTTTAGCCCCTCCCCACGCCCCCCCTTCCCTCCCTCTTCCTCCAACAGTGACCTTCGACCTTCAGTCACACTGAGAAGCTGCTTTCATCTGGTCGCAGACGACATTTTCAACATGACAAACCAGAAAAAAAAAACCGCTTGCGGGTTGTTCCTTTTTTTTTTTATTATTATGATTATTATTTTTTAAGTTTTTCATTGTTGATGTTTTTATGTTTTATATGCATATCCTGTCCTGTTAATCATCCCCTCAAACAATGGATGCTGCCAGTGTTTGCTGCTCTTCCCACCCACCCCCTCCTGTTAGTTCAACACTACTATCCAGCAGGCAGCGGTCAGTGAACTTTAACCGAGGGGTGTACAACACAAGCACAGGCAGTTTTTTTTTTTTTTTTTTTAAATCATTTCTCTCTATGCGGTATTATTAAAAGAAAAACTAAAAAAGGGAAATTTAGAGTTAAAGGCGCCGGCATTATGGTACGAACTTGGAAGCTTGAAATATTCTTTCATCATTTACCATCAATTTTTTTGTACCCTACTGATAATCCATCCTCAAGATTATTTAATTTAACTTTTTTTTTGTAGAAGACCTTTATAGATATATATACACATATATTTTTTAACATTTCTTCAGTTTGTTCAGTACAAAGCTTGTGGCTGGGTCCATGTTAGCTTCACACACACACGCACACACACGGAGAGCACTCTAGTTCCCAGGTACAACACGGCTCCTAAATCTGCTGCAATACTGCGCCAGTATCTGTGTATTACTATCGTAGGAAAACTTACAGCGTTACAGTATTTATTTTACTGACTGCACATCTATTTATTTGGCACAGCAGGTACAGATGTCCCGGTACATTTCATAGTCTGCTTCCTAGATTAAAGGTACTCGGCAGAGAGGGAAAATATTGCGGGAAAACACACGCCAGCAGCTAATTTTCAGAAACTTTTCTCATACTTGAGAGGAATGAGACCACCCAGCAATATTTCTTGTGTAAAAATTAGGTTGCATACTTTTTGGAGTATTAAAACCAAAGCCAAATAGATTGCAACAAAGAATTTGAGCAGTACGTCCACCGTGGAGTTTAATATTAAAATAAAATTCCCGAGGCAGAATCTTTTTTTTTTTTTTTTTTTCATAAAAATTTTAAACTTTCATTATAAATTAACATGGTGGTCAAGTTTACTGAAGTTTATAATGCATTTGTGTTTCCTTGCTACAATCGCTGACCAATATTTTGCTAGTTTCCACCAGTATTTAGACATTTAGTATGGCTTTTAATTGCACAAAAAATTGAAGTTGGAGGTTGTGCACCACCAAAAATCTTCCTGTGTGAAACACATTCTTTGATTGAAACATGTCAGCGTAACTACATCATATAAAAGTAAAGCGTGACTCTGGTTGAGCCACTCCAACATATTAATATTACTTCCAGTCAATGTTTTTTTTTTTTTAATTTTAAGATTACTTTAGATCCAAATCTGCCTGGGGTATTAATGATATCTTAACTAACCTTGTTACTTTCTGCTCCATTTCTGATTCTTGTCTTTATACAAACTGACTTTTTTTGCCACTTTTTTTTTTTTTTTAGAGGACTTGAATTTAAATTGGTTTAAAACAAAAAGTGTAGCCTACCTTGACAGGTTTTAAGAACCATTATATTTTTCAATCTAGGGCATCAAAAATATTGACCCATTTGCTTGGGGGGGAAAAATAATGATTTTTCAGAATTCGCTGGTGGATACGCATTATTTCCCCCCTCTGCTGCTTGTTGGTCTGTTTCAGTTTTCTGCACAAAGCACTGTTTAGACTGAAGTAGAAACATGTTTGTGGCTCTTTTTTTTTGTGTGTGTTGCTTTCACTTTTACCTCACATGCGGTCCATACAGTTCATGCAAGAGCGCGGTGAACGGCAGGTACAGGCGTCAAACGCAACACGAGTGACGCGCTCTGACGAGGGTGACTCCTTCTCACGGGCTCTTGATTTCGGTCGGTGCGGATTTTTCACACATAGATGTTCGTCAGAGGCTGGAAATGACGTCGGAAGACGGTTCCAGTAACCCGAACAGCAGGCGGGACACACTGGACACCGCCTCCTCTCGCATACCGTCACTATGCCAGCGTTTAAACTGTTTCTGCCCGTGCTTTCTGTCTATTTAGAGACGCTTATTGTTCACTTGGTTTGTATTTAATAGTTTTATTTGCCTCCGTTTTCTTTTTTTTTTTTAAAGTTTTTAATTTTGCACGGCCAGATCACGGCCTTTCATTAACACAGCATCGTCAGCAGGATGGGTACCGTACCAAAATGAGGGGCTTAAACCTCAACCCGACCGAACTGCCTCCTCCTTTTTAAGTTCCAGTGTTGACAAAATTGAGAAGGAAAACGGGAAATTTGTCATGTTGAGAAGGTTACAGATTTCTTTTTTGTTCCCCCCATGTATGTGGAGGTAAAGGGGATATGAAAACTGTAGAATAACCTCCACAAAATGCTGTTTTTAAGCCTGTGATGTGTCTTACATGTATATTACCGAACAATTCGAGGTTGTTTTGTTTCGTTCGCCCTCCTTTTACCGCCTTTGATCGAACAAAGATTTAGTCCCACATCAGCTGCAGCGGCCAGAGATAAATGAGATGGTTTTTCTTTTCTTTTTTTCTATTTTCGTTTTTTTCTTTGCAAATATTTTTTTTGTGTACTTACTATGCTACAGCGACGTGTTATGCTTGGGTTTTAATGCTATGGCAGGAAAAAAAAAATGGTAGTTTTGTGGGGATTTGTGGACTAATCCCTCTTAATTTATTCAGAAATGTCCATGTTGGATTGCCTTCGTGTTCAACTTCTACACCCCGTCGTTTCAAAATTTCCTACCCTTTTTCGATTTACAGAAAAGTTTGGTTTAATTTTTTATTGTTTGTTTTTTTTCTTGGCAACAATGCAACCTCAGATGTGTCCTCGATGTTTTTAAATGGGTACGAAAATGAGGAGACTCGTATATCCTTGCAGAAATTACATAAGGTAATGCATTATCATTATTATTATGCAAACTTTAGTTTAGATTTTTCTCAAACCTTTTGATTTTTTTCGTATTTCTAGTTTACAGAAAGTAAAAAAAATCTTATTTTTTGAAAAAGCAGAACAATAAAATGTTTTTTTTTAATTACGTAGGCATTTTGCAGTTATTTGTATTAAAAATGACCTGCCCAATTATTTTTTTTGTAACTATAATCCAGTTTATTTGCTGCTGTGTAGAACAGTTACTAGTTGGAGGCAAATATGAGGATCAAGATGACTTTTTTTTTCCTTTTTTTTTTTTTTTTGGTTGTTTTTCTTCCTCACCCACCTCTGAATGCTTTTGATTCTTGGAATGAGGTTCGGTGGAAGCCGAGGAGAAGAAGCGACTCCCGCTCCGCCCTGCTGCTTGTGTTCTTATTTTTCCGAGTTGAATGCTGTTGTTTATTAGCTTTACAGGAAAGAGAGAGGAGGTGTGTATCCTTCGTATGTGCATTACTTTTCAGCGACGTACGTCCCGTGTAAGAGGAAAAACAAAAAAGAGGGATCTGTGTTGGAAATGGAAATCCTCCTTGTGTAAATAAAGTTGTTGCTTTTTTTTTTTTTTTTCATGTTTTGATCGGCGCCTCTGCAGGTGGCCCATCCCGTATTTTTATTCCTTTTTGGGGGTTTTTCCTCTCTTTCTTTCTCCCTTTTTGTTTCCTCGTGGAGGGGAAAGGGGGCACGAGGGGTACTCGAACGCGATTTGAGCATCGGCATAGTGTTTATATTTATCAAAAGTTTTTTGCTTTCGATAGAGCTATTGCAATAAAAATGTGTTCATGTAAGACTGTGCGTCTCTTGTCTTTTTAGAATAATTACAAACCCTTTCTGACCACCTGTCATGACAATAGCTACAGGTGTAACTAGAAGTTTACACAAAACTGCCTTTTCAGAGCAGCGAACAGTCCCGTCAAGCATACATACAGACGCATCCCAAAAAATGTGAATGTTGTTGGGGGG
>NW_015114442.1:0-26783 GCF_001443285.1 Poecilia latipinna | reverse complement strand
ACAAAGAAAACGTAGTTTGTAAATGAAAAGTAGTTACTTTGGGGGGGGGGGGGGGGGGTGAAGGGAATGTTTTTGTGTATTTTAGGGGAGTTGAAGGTAAGAATATGGATTGAAATTTTCCTTTTCTCTCAAAATGTCACGTCAAAACAGCCTCAAATCCAGTGAAAATGGCAGAAAGCATATGGTGACAAACATTTTATCCACCCAATAACTCATTCTCTAAAACATTTTTTTTCTTGATGTTTTATCAATTTATTTCATTTAATCTCGGCTCCATAAATACCTCACCAAATGGACGCCGTGATGAAGCAGCGAACGAACAAGAAGCTAATTATTCACTGTACAGATGCCTCTCTAGCTGGATCTGAGCCACAGATAGAAGTATAGATTTTCCACATGTACAATTGACCCCTGCATGTCCACTGTGAAGCCCCCAGTTATGTAATGTGGAAAAACACTGGCCCACAGCTGAACCCAGCTGATGACCCCTGCGCTGTGTGCTTTGCGGATGCTTTACTCCGGATACTTGGCAGACCTTCCAGGCTCTTGATTTTATCTTGAAATGCCAACGGAAGTGAAGGTGTTCTGAAATTTTAGAACATTTATTAAATTCCTTGTGCCCGAGAATCGTCTGAGGTTCATCAGTGCCCACATCAATGTTACTATATCTAAAGAAAAACATCACTTGATAATGAATCAATGAATGACAGTTCAAACGCCCACACATTTATGATCACATGACTGCAGCAGGCATCTCACTGTCTTCCTTCCGAAACAAAACTAAGCCGTTCTTGTGTTTTACTGTATGGTGAACCTTTGACCCATGTCGCCTATTACTGAAAGCTGTAGAAAAACAAGTTAGTGTTTCCTCATTCCTGAAGCCCTTTTTTTTTTGCAGATGTGGGGGGTTTTCAGTCAAAGAAAAACACTGTTTATCCAACTCAGGAGACCGACCTAACATCTCAAAGTCCAACTGTCGAAACAAGCCAAAGTCCTCCGAAGCTGGTCTGCTCGGGGAAGAGTTCTGGTCCTCTGCAAAACAACAGGCTGGGGTTTCATTTACACGTTCTGTTGTCCTCTTGTACAGTAGTCCAGGAAGTAAACTGAGCTCACCTTGAGTCCTAATCCTGTTTCAATGACACAAACTGAGGGAAACTGGTCACATCTCAAACTCTGCAGTACCCCCAATCAATGCCTTTGGTCATCTGAAAATGAAATACATGATACACTGAAACATATCATTATGTATGGACCCACTGAAACATGTTCCGTCATAACTGGAGGATCTGCAGCTCAGATGGGAGGATGTGACGCGTAGGGCAGCCATTTGTTATGCACTAAAAACATTTTATTTTTAATTAGAAGACTGGAAAGAAGAGAGATGTTGCTAAAAGAAAGGACTTTTCCCACAAGCAAAATGGGTCACAGCAAACACGAGGAAGAAGGAACTCTAGATTAGACCAAAATTAAACTTTTTGGGCTTCATGAAAAACATTACCCTGAACACAACATCGATCTCTCTGATGAAACGTGATGATGTATTTTAATTTTTCAGAGGATCTGGTCAAAGTTAATGGGAACATGGATGGAGGTAATGAGGGAAATCCTGCAAGAAAATATAGGAAATATAAAAGACCTCAGGCTGGCTCAGAGGTTTTTAATGAAGAGGATACGTCATTCTTTGTTTCAAAGACATGATACTCAAAAACCTCAACAGTCAATAATTAAGCAGCTTGTAATTTTAAAAGGGCATTCTGCTTAACATAAGACTAATAAAGCTGATAAGAAAGATGGCTGCCCATCTCAGTCTTCCTCAAATGCAAACTTCGGATTATTGTCACATCAGGGTGGCTGACATCGTCCACAACACAAGGTTTTAAGGCTTAACTTCACATCACTGAGTGTGTGTTTTCATTGGTGTGTTTGTGTGTAACAAAGGTTCAGGAGTTGATGGAGGAGATTGTCGACTGGAGTGCGCCACACTTTGACCTTTAGGTGGCGCTTTCTAATGTAACCTTAATCCTGCAGATGAAGCCTTGGATGATTTCCACTGAGCTAAGCACTCGCCCTGGGGCAGAGCAGCCACTGTTACTTTGTTGACGGACAGACATCAGCAGCAAGCCCTGGAGCTACAGGGCGATGTGATCTGTGTGCACGTGGATAATGACAGCCAGTGACATGGTGCAGTCTCATTCATGATGGACAAACTGGTAAGCCGAAATGGGTCTGGTGCTAGAGTTTCATCATGCGTCTAAACGCTGCATGATGTGGGCCAGATTTCAGACCCCAGATGACATGGATGATAACTGGTCTTATCTATGAATCTTTTCATCAGTTGACATCTTCATCGGGAAGTTCATCCAGATTCTTTGGAACCCATCCACTTGACTTCCTCAACACACACACACACACACACACACACAAAACAAAAAACAGATGTTTTAGCAGATGACAGAAGGCCTGTCACCTCCGGGGCCATGACCGCACCGCCAATCAACAACTACATCAGTCTCCATCTCCATCCCCGCCTCCTCCTTCCATCCGAGAAAGTTTTCTATTTCTGTAGCACAGACATGGCTTTCCAGGAACCATGCAGATCAACAGATTAGGAGCTAATATTCCCAAAGGATCTCTGATTACTACAAGCAGATGTTTGCAACATCAGTTAACTCTTCAACTTTAATATTGCAACAAA
The DNA here is from genome assembly GCF_001443285.1 of Poecilia latipinna. Lineage (NCBI taxonomy): Eukaryota > Metazoa > Chordata > Actinopteri > Cyprinodontiformes > Poeciliidae > Poecilia > Poecilia latipinna. Next base: position 24,088 of record NW_015114442.1, on the reverse strand, counting down.
AAGTAAAACATAATTCACTATTGTTTTGCACATTGCAACATTGTGATTTGTACATTCTATCACATATTGTCAACTGACGTGTTTATGTCTTACAAAGGTACAATTGGCTTCTCAGTGTACGCTGGATTTGGGAACCAAAGTCACCTGCGATGAGCCAAAATCCATGAATCCATGAGACCCCCTTTAAAAAAACATGTTTCTATTTTAACACGTATCTTAACATGTATTAACGTGGACCATGAGAATCATCTAAGTTCTTGGGGCGTACTGTCAATCGTACAGCAACAAAACATGCCTCAACTAACACCGATGCGACCAACAAGCCTGACCCGACCCAAAACAGAGGGCCAGCCCCAGTGCAAACATCCAGACACCGCAAGCAGATGGACCACTCCATATAAACGAACCAAAACCACCAAGCAGACGAGAAGACACCGCAATGTGACACCGTGTCCACCACAGTGCCCATGGGAAAGACGCCAGTGCAGCAAAATGCCAAGAAATGCCAAGGCACACCGTAAAAAAGGTTGTATCCCCTTCCACATGTGGATTCACTAACATTCAGGCCAGTCAGGCTCACAGGGCCAAAGTGAAAACCTAACGAGGAGCCAAGCCCACCCCTTCCTGAAACAACTCCAGCTAGAGCCAGCTCACCCAAACCATGCAGATCTGTATGACCCCTATGGCCCTGCCTCCAATCAGGATGGGAATCGAAAAATACACTGGAACAAACCCAATCCTATCCAAGAACATCTACCGTCACAATTATGCATTACTTTTTGTTTATGACCAAACATCCCAATAGAATATATAATAAGGTTTATGGTTGTAAAGCGATATCAAAGGGATATCATTTTAATATCGGTTATACGAGCCTTTGAAACAGCGCCATCTGCTGCCGGTCGTCGTTCCTGCACTGTTTGTGGATCAGCATCATTGCATAGAACTGCTCGAAATGAGGTAACATATCTGTGAATGTTTTTGGACAAAATATCATTTAATTGGTCTCAGAGGACTAGAGAGCTAAAAGCTAACTATTTTATGCTGTGTATTATGCTTCTTGTTTTGTTTTCGACATGTTTTGCTGTTAGTTATTGTTGAATTCTTTTTGTATTTGCCGTGATTTTATGTCCGTGCGTTCGGCTAAGCTAGCAGCTAACTGTACGGCGCAGATTGTTAGCTTTCCACAGGCTCCCTATCCACAACGACTGAATTTCTGTGATATTTTATGTGCAGGTATTTTACTGTGTACAATTTGGGAAAGTTATGCAGATGTTCTGTGATAACTTTGACAGAATTATATTGTTTTGTTGTTCACATGTGTGTTGCGCATGGTATTGGACATAAGAAGAAAAAGGTATAGAAGTCACAGACAACAAAATGATCACAAAGACTGAATTGCTGTGGTATTTTGTGCAGATAATGAACTGCTGTCACAACTAACTGACCCCGGGTGGCTCATTGAGCAGCGAAGAGATATGATCAGACACATTGGTTATGTAATTACCTTTTCGAGGAACTATATGAAAAGTTTGGCCATTCATCTGATGCTTTGGCTGAAAGGGCTCAGTTATGACTGATCTGAAGAACCCTATGTAAAACCTCTATGTTCTTTAAAATCAGCTAGCTTTGTTCAGCCTTTGTGTTGAACACCTTGGACCTTCTAGGCAGTGTGATGCTTTGGTGTTCAACTGTGCGTCACTATCTTTCCTTTAAGCACAGAGAGTCGAAGCCAAGACAGTGCGCTTAAACAAAAGATCAACATGTATTGCCAAGAAGCAGCTGCAGCTTTACACAGCTCTGAGGAAACAGACCTGGTTAAACGCCGAGAAACCAATCTGCGACCCTCTCTACAATGAGTCTGGAAGTAGAGTACTAAAGAAACCCGAGAACCAAACCAAACCAGTTGTTGCATCAGTGCATGAGAAACTTTAAAAAAAAGTACTGACAAAGCCGGACCAGCGCACTATCATTCAATAACAAGCACGTCTTTGAGCTGTGGGGGGAACTACCCAGAGAAAATCCACTCGTTGCATAGATTCAAAGCAGAGACCTTACCACAAATGCACATGTACACCATGTGTAATGTGCATTAGTGTAATGTACACCCCACCACCCTGAGGTCTGTTTAAATCTGTATGCTAGTCACAATGCAAACAAGCAACAGATCTACTTTTTTTATGAAAATGTTGGTAGCACTTTATTTGAAGGGGGGTGAATAAGACTGTCATGACACTGTCATAAACATGACATAACATGTCATGAACATGAATAAGCCTTCATGAATATTTATGACTGTTGTCATAAAGCGTCATTCGGTAAATTATGACACTTAATACAAAGTTGACATTATTCAAAATGTCTTTATGACAACTTGACATTAAACAAGAAATCATTACTGTTTAAACTTTACCTTTAATAACATAAAGTTACCTCATTTTTAAAGTGCAATCAGTAATACTTTTATAAAAAATTATATCAGTAATGATTTCTTGGTTAATGTCAAGTTGTCATAAAGACATTTTGAATAATGTCAACTTTGTATTAAAAGTGTCATAATTTACTGAATGACTCTTTATGACAACAGTCATAAATATTCATGAAGGCTTATTCATGATCATGACAGGTTTTTATGACGGTGTCATGTCAGTCTTATTCACCCCCCTTCAAATAAAGTGTTACCAAAATGTTTTCATCTGTTATTCTCCATCTAAATCACATTCTATTTTTGATGCCATTTTAATGACTATCTCATTTAAATCAGCCATTTAAGTGAGTGTGTAAAATTCCCAGTTGATGTCGGGTTGCTGCAACCTGACATCAACTTATGATTTAGTTCTGAAAAACCAACGTTAAATCCGATGGCATCTGCGACGAATAAATAGCTTCTTTTGTCATTATTATCTTTTTGATGCTCTCTTGTAGATCTGTTGATGAAAAGTTAGTTCATTTCTGCCAGTGGTGCCATAACTTTCAGTAAGTCGTGCTGCCATGCATCAATTCTGCTCAGTGCAGGAGGAGAAATGAGCCCGTTTTGAGATTTTAGTAATGCTGCCATCTGGTGGGCATTTTGTGGTACTGAAGACTAGTTTCTTAAACTTGATTAGATATAGGAAAACAAAGCAAATTGTAGCTGTGTGTCTGTATCTGCTGAATTTTTGTTTGCAACATATTAGTTCTTCAATCAGCGAAGTTGTTCGCAGTGGGTAGAGTATTCAGAAATTTTACTTGAGTAAGAGTAAAGTTTACTGGAGTAAATTTCCTCCAGCAGGAGATATCCTCCCACTGGAGCAAAGGTTTACTTTGGGTTTTGTATTCCTACAAATTGTAGGGTTTTTCTCTGGGTACTCAGGTGAATGCCTGGTTTTTTTTTCTAAGTATTCCAGTACATAACTTGTCTTTTCTGGGTTCTATGGTAAATACCCAAGTTCAGTGCATGCCTAGAGTTTTTTTAGGAGAATTCTGATAAATCCATATTTTTCCCTAGAGGTATTCCAGTGTCATCCCATTGTCCAAAGCAAATTATTTTACAGGAAAATGCATTTTAAATTGAGAATGGGAATGTGTGCGCCATGTTTAAATGTCTCTGTGATGAAACAGCTTGTACTTGAAGTCTTGCCTCTTGACAAATGCCATAGCCTGTAGGTGTCCAGCAATAATCCTGAACAGAACAAGGATGATATGAACAATTTTGTACTTTCTATGGGTTTTTGAATAGTGTTTTAGCAGAATAAAACTCATTGTGGTTGGGCTTGTTTGGGTTAAAAATCAGAAGTTCACTTGTGCCAAATGAAAAAAAGGGCAGCATAAAATATTTTGTATTGAATGTAAATTTTCTGCTACTGTTGATGAGATCTAATGTTTTTCTTGGTATTGTAAAATATTAAACGTAGCTAAATTACAGCTACATTTGTAAAACAAACAAAAAAGCAAACAAAAAAAAGATAAACTCTCTCAAACTATTCTTCCATGGTAATAAGCTTAAAACTTAAGAGCAAAGACTTTAGACATAGTATTTATTTCAGTTTTAAAAGTTTATAACAACTTCTGAGTAACATAAAACAGAATAAAACAGACAAATGCACATCTCTAATCAAACCTGCAGGTTGACAAAATTAGAATTTGTAAAAGCAGTTATGAAAAAAACAAACAAAAAAAAACAATAAAAGTCACAGAAAAATGATTTCTCCCCCCTGCCTAAAACAGCTTTCGCCGAGTTACATCACATCAGGAGAGCTTCCACCTGATAAGAGAGGTGCATTTAAATGTACAGACACTGAAACCTGCGTTTCGAGGTTTAAATTCAAGCCAGCGTTAAGTGGGTTAAAACCCGAATCTCTGGAGCTCTTTTCACAGATAGGTCCAGCACCTGGAAATATTAGAAAAAACATGTAGCATTTCCTAATTCACTAGTCGCAATTTTAATTAAATGGTATTTGCACAAATAATTTGTAACATCACACTAGCTACAAGCAACACCATTAATCGAACCAGCATTTATTCAGTTCGCAAATTAATAAGTGATTGGGATTTGATAAGGAGTCAGAGAAACTGGTACATTGTGTAAGAAATGGCTCTATTAATAATGTGCTTTGTTGATTTTTTGGCAGTTCTGAGGTTAAAACAGGCGTAAAATTCCCCCACTGCCAAAAAAAAAAAAAAGAGTAAAAATGGATATTTATATGTTTCTTTTCTCAAATATAAATTTATTATATATAAAATGCTGTTCCATTCATAAAAGCCTTACTTTGTACAATATCTGAGTGAGCAATAAAAGTAAAAGTTGTGTGTGGGTGTGTGTGTGTGACCAACAAAAAACAAACAACCTGGAAAATTGTCGCAACAAACAGCTGGTACAGCTTCAGGCCTAATATGATAAAAAAAAAAAAGAAGAAAGAAGGTGTTTTACAGAATATACACATTTTATTACTTACAAAAATAAAAAGGAAGAGCACTAAGGTGTAGACTGGAGGTTAGTAGGTGGGATACAGCAGGGTTAGTTTCATGAAATGGGATGTAAATCGGCAGAATAATGACAGATAGTGACTAATGACGTTTCTGTTTTTTTTTTGTTTTTGTTTTTGTTTTTTTTTAAAGAGAAAAAAAACAGTCGGTCTCAGTGAAGAAAAGCTCATCAGTGCATCTCTCATCCTGGATGTTCGAAAGTCAAAGTGCTGATTTGGTAACCATCGGAGACCATCAGTAAGACCAAAAAAAAAGAAAAAAAAGAAAAAAGGAGTAGAAAGAAATAGATGTTTTGTGATGTTTCCAAAAAAGGGGGAAAAAAGTAGTCCTTAAATAGGGGGACAAAAAGGCTGAAAAAAAATTCACTTTTGTTGTCATACATCCATCATGGCACCATCAAGCAGTTATTTGTCAGCTTTCATTTTGAGGTACTTCTTAAGAAAAACAAACACTAAATGTAAGAATATTTGTCAGTTTTTTTAAACTCATATAAGCTGTGTTGCACAGTAGCACCATTGTTTCATTATTTTCTGATTTTCTGTATTTTTTTTCTTTTTTTCTTTTTCCCCGGAAGTCAATGCACCATTGGAATTCCACCTTGTTGCCACCTTGACAGTTCACCGGACCCTCGCTTGTTCATCCAAATGTGTCTTGTTGTGGATGGGGCGTCCCCTCCGCCGCCGCTGGTAGCGCTCGCTCGCCTCGTGGTATTACGTTGTCTTCATGCAAACCACACAGCGGCTAACACGTGTAAGTAGGTTGCCTGCCTTTAAAGTCTCTGACTGGGGTTTCCTGTAGGGTGGTTGAGAAAGAAGACAAATACAGTTTTTAAACTTAAAAAATATATAATTATACATTTGTACAAAAAAAATGCTTTGGTAATATTTTTCATAGGAATTATGGGACCAGTGATTAAAAAATATATTATGTTTACATTAAACATACTTGACAGTTAATTTTTTTGTCTGTGACATGCTACTGTATTATGAAAATCTTTTATCTTTAAGCTTTCCAAAGTGTTTTTCTTTTGCACATCTTTTGCCAGAGAACCAATTAAGTTCACTTCTACCCACTCCTTTGAACATTTATTCCTTATTATATTTCTTTGCTTAATTAAGAGTAAAATAATGTAATTACTTGTAATTTAGAAGGTTCAGTAACCCTTGAAAATACAAATTTCAAATTAGTGCAGCCAATGCTAACAATTTTAGTGCAGCAAGCATTTTTTGCACAGGTTGCATGAAACATCCCACGAAAATGAGAACTCCCCCCCCAACCCCTCACAAAAACCACAGAAAATATGAGAATAAATAGTCCTGCCATAACAAAACTTAAGACATGTAATTAACATATTTAAGGCTATACAATATTTCCAGGGATGAATTTTAGACAAATGAATTGAAGACTTTTTAAGGATGTGCCGAACACCCAGTTTAATAACCCCTATAATCATCAAATCACCCAAGTTGGGTTTGTGAAAACTTACTTGAACATGTCAAGTTTCTCCACAGTAGCCAGCCAGAAGCTGTAGGAGTTGCTGAAGTAGTTACACGACCCTCTGCCATGGCACTCTATGAAGGGCGTGCTGCGGAAGTCCTCCAGGCAGGAGCCGGGAGAGGCCAGGGCCTGACCGGAGCCCTCGGCACCTGCGCTAGTGTGCTGGGAGAGAGAGAGAGGAACAGAGTTCTAGTTGTTCATCTGAGACCTGCACACAGGAACAATGTTGATTTAAAACTCAAATCAGTGCCTATGGCAGGCATTCATAAAACAGACCATTACAAAAATAATGACAGTTAAATAAAAATATGTCTAAACTGTGACTGTGTAAAAATTAATAATATTCATGCCAAAGACAAAAGAGAAATTCTACATCCACTAAAATCTGATGCCTCTCCATTTTTCTTTACACTTCGTGAATAAGGAATTTGCGCTCATATCTTCTTCTGAGGTTTTGTGTCGTCTCCTTCAGTGGTTCTTGGTGCAGCGCCACCACAGGCGAAGGAGTGAACAGGTTTTTCAGTTGGTTTAGATTGTTTAACAGCGCAGTGTGAAAGCGAACCAAGCCAGCTGAAAATGTAAACAAATGTTGCTGTTTTTCTCCCCAATCAAACTGAGCCTACTCAGTGTATTATAAGCCTGGCGGGCCACCAGACTTGGGTCCCTGCGAGGCTAAGCATTGCTTATTTATTTTAGTTTTTTTTAAATGTTTGCATTTTTTTGTTTTTAAGATTTTATAGTTGGTATTCATGCATTCGTCTTCCAACAACATATAGTTTATTAAGTGATATTTTGAAATTTCCTATCAAATTTCAACATTTTTTAACTCAAAAACACGGCAGGCCGCTGAATGAATGACTGACCTAGCACCCCAACCACGGGGCTTAGCAAGTTTTCTGGGGGAAACCCTGCTACTGGAATATCAGGTGTGTGAATGAAAACTCCCTAAAAAGCCAAGCATGTGTCCAAACGCCACCCTACCATCATGAAGGAGTATCCGATCCACAGGGATCTCCAGTTTGCGGGACAAGAGGGAATCTGGATGGTCTGGCTGTGGATTGCAATCACCATGGCTGGAGCTTCACACACAGCACACCTGAAAACACACAAAAACACCTTTTTGATTTTTTTTTACACACATAAAGCCACCGTTTAAAGCCAAACAACACCCATCCTTCCATGCCTACCTGCTGATGTACGGCTTGATGCTCTCTCCAGTCACAGCCTCCATGGACATAGGCATGGGCTCCAAAGTTGACAGCCAGTAGGAGTAGTCGTTACGGGCAGCGAAGTTGCAGACGTTGTTGATGTTGCAGAACATGAAAGGCATGGGGCTGAACCGGCGCAGACAGCTGCCGGCGGTGCCTGCGTTGCAAGCAGTGGGTAAGGAGTTTTAGTTGGGTGAAACGTTGGAGAAGAATAACCGTTGAATCAAACAGAAAGTGCTTCGTCGTACCAAGGTCCTGTCCATGAGCCCTCTCGTTGCCTTGCACGTACAACAGGGAGTATCCGTCGTAGATGAAGTTGGTTCCGGAAGGACACTCTGGTGTTGTTTCGCTCTGGCTGTGTCGGGTGAGGAGGAAGCCATGGGCTGCTGACCCTGAGCCCGGAAGACCCGGCGGACCCTGTGGACCATCTGACCCAGGTGGGCCAGGGTTGCCCTTTAGGCCTGGTTGAAGAGAAAAGAACACATGCATTATACATCATATGTAGATTCCATGTGCATTATGATCAGCAAAATGAAAAGAAAAACATAGTTAAAGATTACTTTATTTATTTGTTTTTTTATTGCATTACTCACCAGATTGCCCTGGGGGTCCGGTGTCTCCCTTCCTGCCAGGTGGGCCGTTGAAGCCTGGGGGACCAGGTGAGCCGGGATCTCCAGAGGGGCCTGGTAGACCTGGAAGAAGGGAGGGGAAAAAAACACTTCAGTTTTAAACTTAGCTCTCAGATCGGTCATTAGCAGGGGTGAAGCAGAACGTTGTGGCAAAAATGAAGCTCTAAGATTTCTTGAGCTGGTCGAAATGGTGTCTGCTTTAAAATCAAATCCTTGTGTGTCCACTATTGAGACTCTTATTTTGAAGTCAGAAAGGAAGTAGTTCTTGAGTTGCTCTGTGGAGTTGACAGATTTGTAACAAATTCAAATTCCTTTTAAGTCATATAGAGTTTTTTATAACAGCTGGAGGTTGGGCTATAAATTGGAAAATACATAAAACTGCCCATTTAAATCCTTGTACTTTTGTGCTGACAAAAAAAATTATTTTCTTTTTTTTGTGATATAATTTACAGTTTATCATAATCCCTCAAATACAGATTTGGTCATTAATCTTAATTGAAAAAAAAAATCTTACTGGCAAATTTGAAGACATTTTTTTGTTTTCTGTTGCGAATTTATTTTTATGATCTAATTAATAGAAAAAGCTTAATTTTAGCATATTTTCTTATATTTTCCTCCAGTCTGGTGCATTATGTGAAAATAAAATAGAGCAAACAGCACAACACAAACCCACACAGCACAAGAGTAACTCACACATCCAACATGCAGCAACTAAAATCAGGCTGAATAACACCTAATTCATCATCGCCCGTCACCAAAGTGCTGCTCTACCCACCTGAGGATCCAGGGGCTCCAGGCGGACCAGGTGGGCCTGTAGCACCCGGGTTTCCTGGTGGACCCGGAGGTCCTTGCTCTCCTTTCACATAATCAATAGGTGAAGACCCAGGATCTCCAGGAGGGCCTGTGTAGAAATAGTTCATAAGATGATGACCCATTAGCTTTAATATTCAGCTTGCATGTAGCTCAGGTCGCCGTCCACCCACCAGGTGCTCCATCGGCCCCAGGATCTCCAGGAAGTCCACTGGGACCAGGAAGTCCTGGCTCTCCCTTTGGTCCTGATGAAGACGAAAGAAACAAGAATTCCTGTTTTTATATAAAGTCAACACAGAAAGCCTGACGTCCAGTTTTGTAGCATCAGAAAGCAGCCAAAAGGAGTTGGCGTAAACTAACCTGAGAACCCGGAAACGCCTGGAAATCCTCTATCTCCCTTTGGACCAGGGCCACCAGGACCACCAGAGGGGCCCTTGTAAAAAAAAAAAAAAGAAAAAAATGTTTCCAGCTTGACAACAGTATCTGTGACTTTTACTATTTTAGCGTAGCTATTTCAAAAACGGGAACTTACTGGTGCTCCTGGAAAACCAGGATCTCCTTTTTGACCAGGCTGGCCGGGCAGACCCGGATTTCCGGAATTCCCCTTCTCTCCCTTAACGCCGCCACTTCCTGGGAGACCGCGGGGACCCTCTGGCCCAGGCACACCTACAGATGCCGAGGACAAGAGGTCAGCCATGGTCTTTATTTGATTGAAACAGAAAAATACGACATCTTTTTCTTGACAAATTTAAAGGGTGCTACTGCATAACGGTAGTGTATTTTGGGTTCACCTACTCTCTATGTTGTCTACGATTTCTAAATGAACTAAAGTACTTCCAAAGTACCAATCTTCATTAGTGCAAACTGAGTGTCTGCATGGTGTGGCATGAATGAAATAATTATATTTTATTGTTATTGCTGCAGTAAATTGAGTTTCATCTAAAAAATAACCTCTTGCTTTGATGGAGAGTAAATCTCAGTTGTAGTATTTACTTAAAATGTTGTGTCTTTGTATACAATGGATATGCAAAGTCAATTTCCAATAGTCTAGAAAGCCCACAAAATCCTTTAGTTACAGTCAAGTAGTTGTTTTGGCTTACCTGAATGTCCCTAATTTGTTACTTACTTACAGTACAGATTATTATTATGCTTAAGTTTAGGATTTTATTGATAGGAACAAAATCTACAGACCCATTAGAGTCCTATAAGGAACATCGTCTCAATTAGAAACTGTAAATCTACATAATAAGACTTTTTGTTTCACGTCACACTGTTATGACCTGGATTGCAAAAAATCAAATTTAATCTCTAGAAATGATAAACAACTGAACAATATTCACATACTCTAAGTGTCGACATATATTTCTTGTTAGTTCTTTTTTTTTTCTTTACCATCAATCTGCCTATGAGAAAACACATAAATCAGCTTTATGACAACATGACGTGCTCACATTAAAAAAAGTCCACGTGTTTGCAGTGTCTCAATAAATAAATTTTTTTGTTTACCTTTTGTTATTTGTATTTGTGCTACCTATATTCTTGCAGTCAAAACAATGTTTTGAAAAAAATATGTCAAAATATTTCATATCATAGAAAGAAAACTTTTCAGAGTCGAAAGATGACCGGGCTATGATAAACAGAATAATGTGATCAGTTGTGAATTAGAGTCTTTTTTTTGTTTAAGTAGTCTTGCTTGAAATGTTCATTTGGTCCTGTAGAATGAAAAAGGGGTTATGAAATGATGAATGACTCCATAATCCATTCATCTCAGCTAGGAAAAAGCGCCATCAAAGTGTCGTATCTCATTTAAAGAACTTGAATGTTTCTCAGACTGCTAAAGCAAACTGGAATGCATGATGAAAGCCACCGAGCCAACCACACAGCTGCTTCCATTAATGTTTCACCCAATGTTATAGTCGTAGGCTGACGTGACAATGTTTAATCCAAACCAAGAATCCGGTGGGTCTAACCTGGAGGACCTAGGATTCCCAGAATTCCCAGGCAAACCGATACCAGGATGCCGCAGGGCAAAAAAACGAAGAAGAAGAAGAAGAAGAAGAAGAAGAGGTGGTTTAGACAGATAAAACTGTAACAGCAGGAATATTCAAGAAGTAACAGTTGAGATTCTGGAAAGCACTCTGTTGTAAAAAAAAAAAAAAAACTTAAAGCAAATGCATTACATTTAAATAAATAAAAAGTAAATAATTAATCCAATGATTAATGATAGAGGTTTTGTGAATTATACAGAAATCACAACAAAGAAGAATGACGTAAAGTCCTTGGTGAGTTAGTCACATGGTGAATGCTTGTGGCGAGTGATTCAGTGAACTTGATTTAATTTGACAGACCATGTGATCTGGTGACGTATTTTCGGTGACCCACTCTACTCAGAAGAGACATTTACAATCTATCATCACTGTCACTGTTTTTCTAAATGTGCTTACTTGTTAAACGTGGACTACCCTACCATCAGTGTGCATGAAAAACGAGAGAAAGGCGTTATTAGGAAGAAAATAAAAAACAAAAAACGATTCAGAGTTTTCAGTTGATTTTGTTTCCATCACAGTGCATCAGGGTGATATTAAACACAAGTGTTGCTGCAGGAGACGTGCAAGAAAAGTCCGGATGCCGTTCATCTGACCTGCGGGCCCTTCGAAGCCGGACGCAAAAGTTGCCGCGTGGAGAGGCGGGGTGGGGAGGGACCACGCCATGGTGGGCGGGGCCAAACCGCAGGAAACATGGGGTAAGATCTCATAGCATCACATTTTTATACTGACATTTGATTTCCTTCTGACCTCACACAGTGACGGAGTTTGGTGGAAATGATATCGCAGCTTTACGTATATATGTCTGTAGGGTAATGAATTTTATATGAACTGAAAAACGTCAATGACATTGTTGTTGGTAGCAAACTTAAACTGCTGACGTATGAGCAAAGGAAGAGATCAAAATCTCATTTCCCTCTTTGCTAGTTTGTAGACACATCAAAAATGGAATATAAGACATTACAAATTCTTAAGTTTGAATTGTCACATGAAGAAGCCGCTTAATTCTGTGGGCATTTTAAATGTGAAGTGACTTTTACACGATTTATATTCAGTGGAGTTTCCACTCTGTCCAGCACTGTGTGAGGTCTGGTGTTGAACAAGTCTCCATGCAGGTGGCTTGATTGGTGGGACAAAATCCCAGTCAGGACAGTGAAGCCAGTCACAAACTCAAAAATAGTCTTGCTCAGATTCAGGGTTTATTTATTGATCGAGGTGCACCGACTCCAAGTAGAGATTTCTCACCTGCTAAATTTAACTACTCTTTTAATGTAATACATGAATTTTATATGCATCTAAATTTAAGTGGTGCCTGTGAAAATAGCAATTTTTAATTAAAAAAAAAACATTTCTGAAAAACAGTATCAGGTTTCTGTCTCCTTTTGTCACTGAAATTTAAAACTGTAGGTTTTTAAAATTAACTGCCAAAATCTTCAGCTTCATTGAATAGAAAAGGGCCTAGCTGGGCCTTCTGGATGCTTATCAGATAATTTACATTCATGTTTGCTACATTTACAGCTTGAATATTATAACCATCAAATTACTAAACATGTACATTTGTCTAGTGACAATATGAATAAAAAACACTTGTACTATGTGCTACTGAATTATCTTGAGTAGCCATTAAATAATTTTCTGAACTTTTACATGTTGATGTTTTTGAAGTTTGGTTCGGTGGACTGTTTTCAGTAAACTGTCATTTCACAGCGAAAGTTATTTGAAAAGTGAAACAATTTGGCAAAAAGCTAACAGCTGGTAACCTTGGTTTTGGTCAATTTTGAAATTTCAATAAACTCTTCCTGAAAATATTTCTGTCTGTCAAACACAACACTGGTAATGGATATTAACTGTACAAACTTATGCTGAGTTTGCTGCTGTTGTCTTAGTCGCCAACAATTATTAATGAAAGTTACAATGCAGCTACCAAATGTGACCTTTATGTTTGCTGATAGTGAGTAACCCTCTGTTTTCTTTGGATCAAAGATAGTTTGTTCCTCTGCTTTTTTCCCCCAGGTCTTCTACTTGTTTGGATATCATCCTGATTAGCTTAGCCGATTAGCTGATTGAAACCAGTGTTGTTTTGCATAGCAACATTGGCATTAGTAGGCTAAGAGAAAGGCTAAATAATGCTAATGTGGCATTGCATTAACATTTATATAAACATTTCCATTTTGAGTTGTTTTAAATAACTAAACTTTGCTACTCCAGTGCTTGCTCAGCTAAATGTTAGCCTTTCATGACTCTTAAGGATTTATTTGATCTCCACTGAAACAACATTTCAGTGGAGATCACATTTGTTAATACATGCTGTAAATGAAGCAATTACTTCACAGGACATGGCTTCAAAATATTCCAAAAATACTTCGGTGGTGTTTGGAGCACATCTCGGTTATTAGCATCTTAGCGGTGAGCCACAGCTCTTCTGACAACCAGTCACAGATATTACAACAGTCTGGCTAGCTGATGTTGTTTGATCTGTCAGACCTTCTGTCAGTGACAGAAATTGTCATCCGCTGAACAAATGGTGCGTTCTCATTTATAATTGTGATATGCTAAATGTGACACAATAACTCAAAAAAAAAAAAAAAAGCCTGTTTGATCAAAAATCAAACAGCGTTATGAGAATATTTTGAGTTTGTCTGTGGCTTAGGTGATTAAATCCAATTGACAAATGCCTACAGGAACCACACACACTCAGGCTGTGTAAAGTTGGGACACACACACAAGTCACTCGTAGCTCAGGACTGTGGAGAGATGAGGAGCTCACACCAGGCCTCAAGATGGGATCAAAGAGAGCGGGAAACATGGGTGAGGAAACGTGTGGGTGGATGAGCTGGGTGAAGAGGAAACACGAGATGGCGACTCGGCCACTACATTGTGAACGTAGTGTTTCGGCACGAAGAGAAATCCCGGTGAAGAGTGTGGCGGGGTGTAAGAGGAGGGAAGAATCCCAACATGCTCTGGTGTCAAGTTGAAAACCTGGTGCTCAGAATGGAACTCAGCAGGGGCCCGGCTCTCTGGCCGGCGGTGCTGATTGGTGAAACAATGACCCATGCAAATCAACCAACACGGTGACGACAGACTATATTCAACGTGGAGCTTCTGCCTGGTTCTCTGAGATACAGACAACTGGACCGTGTCATTGCTCAAGATTTATATGTATGAAATCATTTTCGCAGAAAAGGTGGTTACCTTTATGCTTGGTTAAGCATACATTTAGAATGTCTTAGCTTTAGCTTGGGTTTTAGCTTAGATGTTGTAGCTTTATTGACTTCTGCCATCTGACATCAGAAAACCAGGCAGGAACATCCAACCAACCATGTGGTGATAAGTGCCACCCAAGTCCTTTACCTGATCTTCCAGGCGGCCCGGGAGGTCCTTGATTTCCTTTAGGGCCCTGGAATGGCAGTCCCGGAGGACCTGGAGGGCCACTGACACCTGGAGAACCTGGTGGACCTGGAAAGCCGGTGTCCCCTTTTGGGCCAGGAAATCCTGGGCCTCCAGTAGGACCAGGAAGGCCTGGGTTTCCTTTTTCACCTTCACAGGAAGTACCAGTGATTGTAGAGAACTGTGGCACAACATTTAAGGCTAAAATACAGTATGATGGGAAATAAGTTACCTGGCGACCCTGGAATCCCAGGAGGACCTGGAACACCAAAGCCAGGAATTCCTGGAGTAGACACAAACAATGAACTGAGCCAGGCAGAACATTTCCAAAAGATGTTCAGTGGGCATCCGGACCGTACGAACTGTCACCTACCTGGTTCTCCTTTGATACCGGCTGGTCCTGGGATCCCATCTCTTCCCGGCTGACCCTTCTCCCCGACCTGTCCTGGTGGTCCTGATCGACCAGACTCTCCTGGTCTACCTGGAGCTCCTGTGAGACCAGGGGCACCAGGCAGACCATCAAGACCCTTTGGACCGGGGAAACCAGGAGGACCTACCAAGAGACGACAAGTTAGTTTGTTCCACTACATTAGAGATTTACTGAGAGTACCAAAATAAAATTACTCACCTTGGAATCCTGCGAGGCCTACATCTCCTTTAACCCCCGGTAGCCCTGGTAAACCAGGAAGACCAGGTGTTCCCGGACCTCCTTTAGCTCCAGGACTTCCTGGGAATCCGGGCTGACCTGGATCTCCCTTTTGAGAGAATTGACTAGATCTGTCATCCCTGAACATGTCGTGAAACAAGGACTGAAAACACTTCTTTCTGTCACCTTTTGTCCCTGTGGTCCAGGTGGTCCAACACCACCAGAACCTGGGTCACCTTTTGGTCCTTGGAGACCAGGTATTCCTGGCTGACCTGGGGATCCTGGCCTACCTTGAAAACCTGGTGAGCCTTTTGACCCCATAGGTCCTGTTGAGTCATAGAGAAAAGATTAACATCGACATCGGTGAGTCAAATGTTCAAGTGCAGAAAACTTTTTATACTAAATTGCTATGACTTAGTTTTATTCTTAACATAAAACTACAAAGTTTTAATATAGTCAGTGTGTCAAAAATGTTGTCATTAAATGGCATCAACAGTGTTTTTGAAAGTCATGGTGAAAAGACAGTTCACACAGACAGAGAACGCAAACTTATTGCGCAGAAATGCAAAAGAAAAAATCCTCCATGTTCCTTAGTGGCCTCCATACTCATTAAATACTGACAGTGTGAAATATGTATTATATTGAAACAGTTTCAGAACCATGCAAAACTGGGTCCTTTTTCAACATATCCTAATACAAAAATGTATAAATGAAAAGGGGTGTATGTCTTTTTCCCATTAATATCGATGTGTTTAACACCAATTTAAAAATATACAGACGGTACTAGCAAAGGTAGGCAAACATCTGACAATTAACAGCTCACCCACCTGGAATTCCCATATCGCCCATTCCGCCTTTTGGACCTGGAGATCCAGGACCACCAGGACTCCCTGGGATACCAGGTTCTCCCTTTAGCCCTGCACAAAATAAAGTCATTAACTTTCAGCCAAAACCCATTCCATCCATTCATGACATAACCCCTTACCTGGCGGACCAGGAATGCCAGGGCGTCCATCTTGTCCAGGCAATCCAGGGTCACCAGGGAGACCTGCAATGCCTTTGGGTCCGGGAAAGCCTGGTGATCCTAAACACAAGGGGAATTTCTTATTAATGTATCTTTATGCTGAGAGTTACTGGAAATTTAGAGATAGCACCATAACTGAGGTGATGTTTGAATGTTTTCTATTGTACCTGGAGTTCCAGGATCTCCTTTAGCTCCTCTTATATCTACTGGCCCAATGGGTCCTGGGAGTCCCGGGGAACCTGAGTCTCCCTTTTCTCCTTTAGAACCAGGTCCACCTGGGATGCCGTTACTGCCTGGAAATCCTGGTTCACCTGTGGCACAGAAACATAGGAACCTAGAGATTGTGTGCTTCAAAGTACTTTGACCTTTACTTATTTATTAATAAATGTTTTAAATCTTAAACTGGGACTGGTGAAATGTAGTTTGGACTTATTAAAATACTTAAAATATCCCTTTAATTTAAAAGCTGATGGGAAACTCAAAAGCAGATAGTAACTTTGGTGGCCAACAAGCTAGTTTGTTTAAACTCAAAGATGGCTTGTGTGTAAATACCTTTAAGACCAGGTGCACCAGGTCCTCCCGGAGTGCCAGGTCCTCCAGATGGTCCTGGAGGTCCCATTGGACCCATGTCACCTTTTGGACCTGCAGCGCCCAAAGAGAGAGCAGATGACGTATGTAAGGAGAAATCATAAACTGAAAAGTCTATGATGTTAATAAAACTAGCAGCTTAGCTACCCATTCAGCGATTAAAATGCTAGATAGATTTTTGCGTCAATGCATTTAATGAACAGGAGAAAAAAAATTATTCAGCATTTGACCAACTGATTAGATCAAAAGATCAACAGATATTTGGAAAGGTCAACTAAGTGATGCCTCACAACATGCTATATACCAGACAGTAAAGAATACTCTGCCTTTATTCAAGGGTACAGATAACATTATTTTACCTGGAAATCCAGGTGCGCCGTCCCTTCCAGGTCCTCCAGGGGGTCCTGGGATTCCTATTGGTCCAGGGGGGCCAGGAAAACCAGGATTCCCTCTGTCACCTGGTAACCCTGGGATGTCTAAGCCTGGTGGACCTGGGTCTCCTTTCTCTCCATTTGCTCCTGGGTATCCTGTAAGGATGATCGTTTAAATCAGCATAGAGACACGTGAACCTCCTCCACCTCTGATTTGAATTGAAGCCAAGTCTTTTTAGCAATTCTTTCCTTGAGAAACCATTTTTAGCCTTGAGATACTGAAGTAAAACCACGGAGAAGGCAGTAAGGTTATTTATTTCGTAAATATTGCAAATGTCACATTTTTCGAAGCCCTATTCATGATCCAAATAACCTACTGAGGTGTATGGAGCTAAATTGGGGCCATAAAGTTTGGTCAAATGGGAAAAAAAAATTAAACTGAAAAAAGAAAAAGTTCAAAACTACTTTTCAGATTCAAGGGTTTTGTTTTCAGTTTTAGATTTTTTGTTTTAGTTTCAAGGCTTTGGTATGTGTATTTTCAGTTTAATTATTTTTCTTTTTAGTTTAAATTTAGTTTCTGTTTCAAACTTTTCGGGAATGAATATTTGTTTTTACAACTCCAAACTTTTTTCAAATTCAAAATAATCTTTCAGTTTCAAATCTCTTTTTTTTAAGTTTCAATTTTTTTTTCTTTTGAACAAACTTTATGGTCTGTAGAGATGATATGCTGTGTGTCGAAGTTTAGTAAGTGAATCCTAAAGAAAAGTTCAACCTTGTATGAATTACTTCACGAAATTATTAAACATTCCCAGGATCCCTGGCAGGATCAGTCACCGCAAAGAGGCTGATTTTCCCTCATTATGAGCCAGACAAACATAAATTAAAGGAAAGGAAAGATGCAAGAGTCTGTTTGAAACCGTCAATGAAGAAAATATGTCACATTTCAAATTTCATTAGAATTTTAAAAAGACTTAAATAAGCAACGCTTAACCAGGTTGGGTCACAAGTAAAGCCTGGTGGCCCGCCAGGCTTATGATACACTTGAGGTAACCCTGTGTATTATATTAGCCTGTGAGTACAATTTTGACAATTTGTGGATTACAGAAAATCCATTTTAAAAACATACTTGTGCACCAAATTTTTGTCATTAATATGTATTGAAATTGTATTTTGTATATTATCACCTTCCTAAAATTTTGGCCTTAGTCGTTTTTTTTGCAAAAAGTGAGATACCTTTTGGCAAAAAAGGACATAGGTCATTATTTTAGGAAGGTGACGACATAATCAATCAACACCAAAAAGAATTAACAGTCAACTGTTCAAATATGACAATATGACATTCATGCCAGTGAAGAATGTATATAAACTAAAGTTCAGGTCTAAACTGCTAACAAAAACTGTATTAGCATGGATTGTCTGGCAGCAACTGCATATTGAAAGCAATTAACGCTTAAGAACTTCCTTTTTACTGTTAAAGTTGGCTGTACATTGAAAAAGGAGAGAGACAAAAGGTCGTGCTGGTGCAAAAGCAGGTACTCTGACACGCTCTGGTGTTAGTTCTTGCTTGGTGTGCTCTTGCGGAAATCGCAGTATGTGACGTTAAGAGTGGTCGGGCATGAAAAGCGCATCTCTGTGATATGGCGTTGTGCCAACTGCATTCGCATGAGACTGTTTGGATTAGAAACAGGAAGAGAGATGACGCTCATGAAAGTTTCTTCAACATTTGGTGGAACAAAAATGTGGTAAAATGAGGTACAACGTAAAGACACTGAGACATTTTCCCAGACAAAGACAAAAGTCCCACAAAATTGTAGAGCAGCCATTTACAGACGTGGCATCTAACTCTCTACATAATAACATGCTCTGATCACCAACACATAGAGAGTAGCTACTTGTGCTTGTAAATCAACCCAACAAACCCAAGCTACAGTGTTTTGTAAGGTGCTCATGTGGAAACTGTTGACTTCATTAAAGTCAACAAATCCAACCACCAAACATTGGCTTCAAAAGAGTCAGTCATGCTAACAAATAAAGCTAACGAGTATTTAATCTCATAAAACACTCAGAAATGTTATACACAATTGAAAAATAACATTTTGTTCCAAGGCCTTTGACAGTAAGAAATCAACCTCAACCCAATCTTTTGTGACGTACCTATTGGTCCCATTGGCCCGGGGGGTCCAGGAGGGCCCGGAGGACCCTGTGCACCACTTGTTGAGCTTCCAGGGGGCCCACGAGGTCCAGGTTGGCCTGGTGAGCCGGGCTCCCCTAAACAAGGACAAATAAAGGGGGTAGCTGTCAGAAAAAGCTGTCGTAATTTTTAACAATCGTCTTAAGTTGCTGTATTGACAATAAAACAGACAAACTAATGTATTCATACAATATTAATACCTTTAAGTCCTGGTCCGCCATCAAACCCAGGTCGCCCTGGTCCACCTGGGTTGCCGGGGAAACCAGGATCTCCCTTTTGTCCAGGGAATCCTTTAGCTCCTGCTATTCCAGGTGGACCTGGAGGACCAGGAAGTCCAAAGCCTGCCTCACCCTTTTGGATGCACAGACAGGGAACAAATAAATGGTTAATTTCACTCAGTCAGGAGGGGAAGATATTAGATGTTCAGCAGACAGATTTATCCAAGACAGGAAAAATAATACTGGCCAAAATTAAAGATAATTTCAGTGCCTGTCAATCATTTGAGAAATAATTAGCCTACCTTTGGTCCAGGAAACCCTGGTGGCCCGGGGAATCCATCTACTCCCGGTCTCCCTACTTTTCCAGGTGTTCCCGGCTGGCCCGGAATACCTGGGAATCCTAGCGAACAGAGGTGAAAATTGATAACATCGGTAACTAGGAACCAAAAGCAGATGTAAAGATTCACATGAGCACTTTTATGAGGCAAAAGTAGGATGGGTACATATCCATTTACCCTTAACTCCTGCAGGACCTGGAAGGCCGACGCCCGGTTGTCCCGGTTCACCCTTTGGTCCAGGAAAACCTGGTGAACCAGGCTGTCCATCCGCACCTCGCGGACCTGATGAGAAGTAGCATTCTGTGCGTTATTGCTGTTGTTATGGTGAAGGTAAAGGCTTTACTTCACAGGTGAGGCATGCTACCTGGCGGACCGGGTGACCCTGGGTTGCCATCTATTCCTTTGGGTCCTGGTTGACCCTTCTCTGTGACCGTCGGACCTGGTTCACCTTTTACACCTACAAATTGAGGTAAACATTGATTTCCTAGAACATTTTCCTGATCTTAACAGCACAGCTGTTTGAACAGCCAATAAAAGATAATCCAATGCAGGGGCAGCTATATTTTTTAGAAGGGGTGTTCAGTGATGTACTTAGTTAAAAAAATTTAAGTAAAACCAGTTCATATGAGAATCAATATATTTGCTTCTTGCCTGGATTTCCGGAAGTGCCAGGTGCTCCTGAGTTGCCTTGAGCACCTTTCTCCCCTGGTGGACCCGGGACTCCATAGCCAGGGCCGCCTGGTGGACCTCTGTCTCCTGGGATGCCGGGCGGACCTGTGTCACCAGGGGGACCTCGTTCTCCTTTTAAGAGCAGAGACCCCTGCAGACCACAGGTACAAACATTTATGAAATGTCCGATGGAGGGTTGGATTTATGTAAAGGCAGCACAACATCCTGGAAAGTCACGCACAGGAGCTCCCTTGGGGCCAGGAGGCCCAGGTGCTCCGTCACGACCGGGTCGACCATCCAGGCCAGGCAGACCGGGTGGTCCAGGGAAACCACTGTCACCCTTCTCTCCTTTCACACCACCACCTCCGAAGGTATCTCCTGGCTCTCCTTTCTCTCCGGGGAAACCTGGAGCACCTACAGGACCAGGAACACCCTACAAAGGAAACAAAACTTCAAGGGATGGAGGGACGACAATGACATGTAATAGGAGGCAAAATAGGCAAGAGACTGACTCTTAAATTTGGGGAAAAAACAACAACAAAAAAACAACAACAACAAAAAATCCCTCACAGTTGTTTAGATTCAGTCTTGCTCAGATTTTAATGATCTTTTTTAAAATCAGTTTTAAACTTCTAATCATTCGACATTTCCAGATGCAGAAGCTCAAAACTCTTTTGCTCTTGCTTTCACCGTTGACTGCAAATTTTCAACAGCAACAATAATTACTGTAAGCAATAAAAATGAGCAAATGTTCTCTTAATGTTTGTCTGTAATGTGGTATAAAGGCTTTAAAAAAGTATTCCTCACAAATCTCCATTGAAATAAAGTTAGCAAATAGAGGTTTTATTTAACAGGGGACAAAAACTATCCAAACCATTGTGGTTGTACCAATTGCCCCAAACCTAAAAAAGGTTCTGCCACCCTTGAAAGCAACTACTGCCCTTCACTTCGACTGTGAATGAATTTTAGCTCAGTCTCCTATGCAGAAGTGCTGTCCTTCACCCTCATTGGAGGACTCTGAGTAAGTACGACTGGCCTGTTTAAGTTTTCGTCACAGCATCTCAATCAGATACTTTGAGTCCTTCATTGGTAAACTTGTCTGCCACTTGCCACGTCTTTGTTCTGCTGCATGTCGAAAAGATGGATGGACGTTGTCCTTGAAGATTTTGTGGTAAAGAGCAGAATTAAAGGTTTCATAAATTCCAACAAGTCAACCAGGTTCCCGAGGAAATGAAGTTGCTCCTTGGTATCACAATACGACCACCATGTTTGAGATGTAACAGCGTATTGCCGTCTTCCAAAGAGCTCCACTTTTGTTCCAGTTTCTCCAAAGTTCCTGAGAATCATGCAGAAATGTATCTGCGAACATGAGGCAGGCCTTTGTGTCCTTTTGATCAGCAGTGGGGTTTTGACTTTGAAACTCTGCCATGGAAGCCGTTTTTTGCCCAGGTTCTGACTTATTGTTGAATTGTTAGCAGTGACAATCAGGAGGCCCAATAAGATGTTGCTCTTGGTCCTTTTGCAGCCACCTGAATGAATCAATGATATGCTCTTGAAGTAATTTTTCGCAGACTGGACATTCCTAGCAAAGTTCACCACTGTTCCATGTTTTCTCCACTAGTAGATATTTGCTCTCCCTGTGGTTTGATTGCACCCCAAACTTTTGATAGATGACTTAAGTTAATTTATTTATATTCTGTTCTTGAATAGGCTTGACTCAGACATGGTGGGTTTGTTTTTGAGCTTTTAGCATGCTTCATGAGGTCAAATATGTTCTATTTAACCCTTCAGTGGTTTTAAGAGGCAAGGTAATTTGGACAACATGAGCTTTTTATCTTTTGTCTGGTGGGGTCGCACTGGCCTTGTGTGTGGTTTCACAACTTTTTTTTTTTTGTGTGTGTGTGTGTGTGTGTGTAGTTTCAGGAACTGATGGGTTAATATTTCACCCTCCTGTCTTCATGCTGTCCAACCGTGACATCTGCCGCATTTCTCCTGAGTGTCGAGCTATGACCGTGGGAGGGTTTATAGTGATTTCTTGATCCTCCTAGTTTGGCAGTAATCTTTTGTTTTGTTGTTGTGTACATGAGGTTGGTTTGGATAGTTTTTTCCCTTAACCCTTTGACACATAAACCAAAAGTATAAAAGTCATGCTTGTCAAAAACTACTCACAGGGGGTCCACTAAGGCCTGTTATTCCTTGAAAACCTGGTTCTCCCTTTACACCTGGCGGGCCAGGAGGGCCTGATAAAAATTAGAAAAATAAATGGAAGCACAATAGATTTAAAAACACTTTATGCTTTAATGTCTGGTTCAGAGTATGCAACAAACAGTGCAACTAACTATGGCTTAGCTTTTCACTACAGCTAACTAGCCATAATCGTCATATTTCCTTCTGCACACAGCTCACACACCAGCAAACGTCTTTTGATGTGACAATAATCACATTTTTACTTTTTTAAGATGCCACGAATTGGCATAATTCATTGACTTTTGCTTCTTTCCTTCATGATTAATCAAACGTCTGCTCCAAATGCTTACTTGCAGCTAGTTATGTAGCAAAGTAAGTAAGCAAAATATAATGCCCAAAATATGTTTTAGCAGAGCAGATCTGAACATTTTAAGTAACCAAATCGGCGGTAGTGACACACGAGGATGTCATAGATAAACAAGTAAATGAAAAATAAGATCCACAGACGTTACCTGCGAAGCCTGGCGGACCTGGAGGCCCTGGGGGCCCCGGTATAAGATTGCCTCCGTCAATGCAGTTCACACAGGTTTCTCCCTTCTGACCTGAAACATCGTGATCGTCGTCAGTGTTTTCTGTGCACAGCTGTACATTTCTTATGAACCACACGTAAATTGTCTAACCCTTTTTCATTACACATTTGATTTTACTTTGGTCATTTTTATAATTTATTTCAAACGGTCATTAGATTTTTATTTTTTTTACTTTGGTGGGGTATTTTTACAGTCATGAAAAAATCTGAATACCTTCATGTTTTGAATCCTTTAATATGGATTCTTAATAGAAAGCTAATATGCAAAATCAACTTTTTTTAGCTTTAAGTCATGATCTCATCAGAAACATACCTGTAGTGTTGCATTGATTCTTTCAGGCATGTTTGAGAAATCCTTGAATCTCACATGGCAACCACTGAGCTGTGCAAAATGCTTGCTCATGCAATGCACAGCCTATTTATGCAAAACGCCTTCTTGGAGCTTCAGTCCCTAGTTGAGCTCCCGCCCCACAAAGTACTCCTTTCCTGCACCTCCCCAAACTGCTCCCACAGACTAGTGGCAGCAGCAATTAGCAAACACCTGCTGACCTTATTCTACAAACTACCTCTCAGTCCAACGTTCCTGAGAATAGTTGTAAACGGCATCAAAGAGAAGCACTGTTGCTGAAAGGGGAGAGTTGGAAATGGTAGGAACTTCTTAAAGAGACAGAGTCCAATTTCAGCTATGTTGCAATGTGAATTTTTTTTAAGTTGCTGTTTATCTAT
>NW_015114441.1:132612-133882 GCF_001443285.1 Poecilia latipinna | reverse complement strand
CAATGATTTAATAAAGTTGATTCGATTAAAACAGTGGCCTGACCCGGTGGAGAGGGTCATATGTTTCTGTGCCCTTTAGTTTGTCATTTTGCTGATCCTCCTCTGGGTCACTCATTCTAACATTGGCCAAAATGGCCAAGAACCAGTCTCTGGACATGATGGTAGCTGGTGTTTGAAGACTGAAAATACTTCCAGCAGGCGGCTGATTGACATGTAGAGCAGCATGCCAATAAATTTCTTCAGTTCCCCTGGACTTATTTCAGTCCAGGAGAACTTCCTCCCTTTCTCCAGGTTCCTGGCTGCCCCCTTGTTTGTAAAATCACAAACTAATGTGAGGACTTCATTGTCAAAAAAGTACTCAAAAATTTCGCCTGGTTGTGGATTTCCTACATTTAGAGGGGGTTGGACACCAGGGATTCTTTTGGGGAAGAACCTTAGGGGTTGAAAGCCTTTCTCATCAGGCTCTTCATGGGTCTCCCACCTTGGATGATGTGGGGAACGGCTGCGGTGCCTCATACTCCCAGCATGGACCCCAGCAGACCCTCCAGAAGGAATTTTGTCTCTTCTACTTCGCCCCCTTGGAGCCAGCTGCTCTTCATCAGAAAATGTTCTAAAAATAGTAAATATACAAGTTTGTCACAGCAATGACAGCTTTTATTTATAGTAGTAAAATAAAGTTGGTCTCAAATCCACACTAAGCAATAAAAAAAGTCATAGTAAGCTACACATGAATACATGAAGAGTGTGGTGCTGTACTTAGGAGTGTCATATATAGTGAGCAAAAGTGCACTTTTACACAAAGTACATATTGATGAATATTATAATAACTTATACTCTCTAAACTATTCCAAAAACAAAATAAAATAGAAAATAAAACTATAAATACATTTATCGTATTTAGCTATTATCCATGAAGTAACGAGCCCCATTCATTCAGAAATAAAATTCAAAAAGTTATTCAATGATCAAACATTACCTTTCTTCAGAAGAAAAAACTGGATCTCCTTCTCCAAACACAAAACCATCCAGGAATCTCCTCGGTCTCTTTATCTCTTGAAGGACGTTTGTTAGTCATATTATCATGCGCTTCACTCTGACTCTCCGCTCTGTCGCTCATCTTTTCCTCCTCACTCTGCACTCTTCGTCCGTGCAGCAGAGGGAGACAAAGACTAGCATTCGCGGGCATCCTGGAGCGGCGGGAAGTCAATTACCGTAATAACACTATGCATGTCTGAAAGTGCAATTTATTTTCTTTCAAAGACAGTTTGAA
>NW_015114441.1:122273-131554 GCF_001443285.1 Poecilia latipinna | reverse complement strand
CTTCCTTTGCTAAGAGGGCTAGTTAGCTCTGGTTAGCTTATGTTATTCTTTATTTTTTCTTCTGTTGTTAATTCATTTTAATGTATTTTACATAAATTGCATTACTTCACATGTATCAAGTATTTGTACTTGTCACCTCCTTCAGTTCTGCATTAACTCCGTCAGATGGACTTTTTGTTGTTTTTTGTTTTAAATCATATTTCTTTTGTTTCTTGAGAAGCATTTGTCTGTAAAACTGAGTAAAAATATTACTAATAATCATTAAAAATATTTTATATTTATTTTGTCAGATGATGATGACAAAGTTCTGGGTCAGGTCCATTAAAAATTTAATTATTTAAAAAATGTTGCAACTGGGAGCGTGCACCTTAGCATCTTTACATTTCCAAAACATTATTTGTCCTATTTGCATACATAAGGTTGAGAAATAAAATAAAAAAAAATGGGGGAAAATTAAAACCCATTTTGTCCCTATTCTCAAGAATCACTGAATTAAGTGAATTACTAGTCAAAAAATTATTCTAAATAACTACAATTAACCAAAACTTCTAATTATAAATCAACCAGAAAATAAACAAATAAAAATAAACTAAATAATTTAAATTCTAAGATTTAACTAAAAATAGAGAAATAGCTCCTACAATGTGTGAATTTGAGTTTCTTATATAATGAAAATGGAGCAATTGTGAAATTGTGTTTTTCTGATAAAGTTTTGCACATGTTTTTAATGGAGACACAGCTAATATATTTCTCTTTTTTTTTCCATCCAGAGTCCATAGCAACATATTCTCTATGTGGACAGTAATATGTGTCTGAATGATTTAAAAAGAGATTTAAAAAGAGAAAAGAAATGTTAGAAGTATAAAATCAGGTTGATTATGCATAAGGCAGCCACATTAGATGGTGAAGTGGGGTCCCAAAACATCAGTAGTGACGGATAAAAATGTATTTACAGAGCATCTGGCAGGTCAGAAATAGAAGATGTGGAAAATTTGTTATGCTCCTTGAAGTCTACATACATACATAGTCTTTGTTTTGTCAAATAGGAAACTCTGTGTAAACTCTGTACAAAACATCATAATAAAGTTTTAACTTCTGTTTCATTTTATTAAGCAAGTTATATCAAGTTTGATTAGTCCTTTGTGCTCTTCTGTTATTATGCATGTGAATATGTGTCGTGCTTGAGTCACTGATGGCTCTAGATTGTCAGCTACCAATGTTTGATAGCTCATGTGTTATTCATTGAAAAACTGTTTTGCTATTTGCTCTTGAAACGCTACCTGCTGACTTCACATGGGGTCACTTCAACTGGCAGCTGTGTGTACTCAGGTTTGACACTAAATAAAAAGACAGATGTAATATGTCTTATGTCACCGGTATGCTCAAGAGGCAATTTGTATGATCTGGGATCAGGGCCGGCCCAAGCCTCCATGGGGACCAAGCAAAATTTGGTTTTGGGGCCCTCAGGTTCTGCTAATAATGTGGACTGGCTGCAGTCAGCAGTCAGAATATTAGATAATTCACACACCTACTACAAACTTACTGCATTTCTGACAATGATGTTTACATTATATCCTACATGCACATGTATACAGTATATATACATATACAGGATACATTTATTGGCCGATTTATCAGCACCAATTTTCTTAACTTTGGGGGACTGGTGATTGGCCAATACTTACATGAAGCCAATTTTACCCACTGATCTTCTCTTTGTCAGCAAAGGTTTAAAAATCAGCCTCTGTCCTCTTCTGCTCCACAGTGAAAAGTTTGATTGACAGACTGCCCCACCAGGTCATGTCTGCATGTTTGCAGTAAACAGTATTCACCCCATTGTTGCCAACTTTCTGGTGACTTTCTTGCTACATTTAGTAACATTTCAGTCAAAACACAATTGGTGCCGGCTAAAATCTCAATCGGCATATCAGGCTTTTTAAAGATTGGTAATAGACATATGGCCAGAAAACTGCGGTCGGTGCAGCCCAACTTAAGATGGAATACATACACACATATTCATGACATTCTTTGATTAAATTAATTTCTCTTAGGTGTAATTACAATAGATAAAAATTTTATTTATACCAGATGAGTCTTTCTCACTTGAGAATCTAGACCGGTACTTGTGCTGGACTAATTCTGAGCCTTTAAACAATTTTATTTGGAGAAGATTCACATAACTTAGAAGCTGATGTAAAAATACTGATCGTTTTAGATGCATAAATGATCAGCAGCAAACAACATATCTCCAACTACAGCTTAGAGCAGCTCATTGATATATTAATGCAGTAGCCATGCAGCCTGATGGAAAAACATTTTGCTAGACAATATCAAACATTGAGAAATTTTAATTATTGTTGTAAAACATTATCAAACATGTTTAGAAGAAAAAAAAACAGAAATATACAGAGTCAACCACGGGACTCAACTCGTTTAAAGTTAAAACTGAGGTTCACACAAATACAAAATTGTAGCATAAATGTTTTGCTGTTGAACTGGACCTTTCAAAGTCGCTATCCAACTAATTTTCTACTAGCTCCACAAATCTTTCTGATAAGACACATTAAAACATATCTTTATCTTGACTTTTTCACTATTCTTCCTCTTTCTTTTTTCTCTTCTTGAAGGATAAATATTTTTTGTGACATTGTTTTGATAACTTAAGAAAATAAATTTAAAATATGCTAGTTTTAAAACTTAACATATCTTGATTGAAATAGCCTAATTATAGTTTTAAAATTAGTAACTTATTCTGGCCTATTGACCTTTATGTTACCTGTAGTTACAGCAGATGGTTTGCTAAGATCTTTTGAACTGCCCTTTGTCTGTGTGGGAAACAATCAGGAGAAGTTCCAGCTTTTCACACAGATCCGTGAAAAGCCATAAAACAGCAGGAGTTCAGGAGAGTCTCTGCTTCCATTTTGTTTAGACAATGGGGACAAATTGGCCTTAGATCGTGACTTGCAGGGAGTTTCTAAGTTTTAAAAAGGTCAGAGATAGCTTCTGGTTGGATGAGCAGAGGTACGCCTTATTTGAATAAATTAAAGACAAGAATACTCCTTTACTATAAAAACTTTGTACACAGGAGTAACAAATCAGATTTGCTCTTGCAATTCTCCAAAGACGTCTTTGCTTTTCTTTCTTTCTTCTTCTTTTCCATTTGTCTCAGGTAAATGAATGTATGTCTTTGTTGTTCTGCAGTTTCTGTTGTAATTTCATACATTGTCTTCTATTAGATTAAACTTTGTAATTCTGTGACGTCAACACTCATTTTTGTTTTCTGTGTGGCTTCACGCAGCCCGCCGGGAGAACCTGGGATCGAGCTAGAAGATCGAGCTAGAGAGTTTCTTAAGATACAAATAGCCTAAAATCTTCTTCAACATTATCTTCTTCCAATGCTGTAACCCAGGCTTTCCCTCTTTGGATCTGCAGCTGGTGGAAGACACCCTATGGACTCTGCGTTGTGTTTCATTTTGAGCATGAAGGTGGGATGTGATCCGTGCAGAAAAGAGGAATCGGACACAGGGATCTTAGTTGTGGGGAGACCTTGGCGCGTCTATTTCATCCACCTTACAGGCAGTAAACAACACTGTCAGCATTCAACCATTTTTTTTTCTTTTTTACAAAACAATCAAGCATCACAAAACAATCAAACATCACCAGAAAGAAAATGTAATTTGTGCCTAACTGGCAATCTGAACCAATAGAAATATCTCGGTATAACAATGTTCATTTTTACACCGGGCTAGCGGAGCTGCTGCTTACCTTACAGGCAGTAAACAATACTGTAAGGAAAACAGCAGTTCATGCACAAAAATTACCTGCACTACGGTGTCCCCTGCAGGACAAACATGCCAGGATTGCGGTGGTACCAACAGCACCCTCTTTTGGGACACTTGTGCACTGCTTTACGTCTACCCCTTCTTTATTTGATGGCGTCTGCCATAAAACTAAACAGAACATCAAAAAGAGTTAACTGGGAGAACCCTTAACAGTATGTTTGTGTGTCGTTGAGTGTTTTATGTGTCTGTGAGCTCTCTTTGCCCTTTCCCTCTGCCACAGCTTCCATCCTCTTTCTATCTTCTGCTGCTCCTCTTCTGTTTTTGTGACCTGTGCTTCATTCAACAGCTTTATGGGAGGATGTCGGGTCCTAGGTGGGTTTTTTCTTGGAATCAAACTGCTCTGCAGTGAATCTGGCATTACATGGGGTGTATTTTCTCCTGCTTTATCCCCTTCCTCTTGGCTTGCTTGTTTGTCTTTTGGGTTAGTTTCTCCAAGCTGCAGAGGGGGTCCAGTTTCCTCCTTGCTGACTGCATCTGCATTCTGTTGCAGGTCTGCCTCTGAACTTGTCTCATTCAGATCCAAATCTGATTCCTCCTCCTCGGCTGTACGTTTGCTCACCTCCTCTACAGGGATAAACATGCACTGGGTGAGAAGATTTCTGTGAACCACCCTTTCTGGGCCACCATTCTCGGGTTGTACCACATACACTGGTATTTCAGGCTGTTTCTTCACCACAATATAAGGACATGGCTCCCACTTGTCTCCGAGCTTCTGCCATCCTTCCACATGACATATTTTGACCAGCACCTGTTCCCCTGGGCTGAATGCTTGATCCTTTGCTTTTTGATCATAGTACTTCTTTTGTTGTTCCTTGGCAATCCTAGAACTGTGATTAGCCTGTGCATAAGCCTCCAGCAGGCAGTTATGGAGTGTCTGCACATAGTCACTGTAGCTCGCTTAGCTATTAGAGGTTGAGGTCCCAAACACCAGATCCACTGGAAGTCTGGGATGTCTCCCAAACATTAAATAGTATGGAGTGTATCCAGTTGAGTCATGTCTCGTGCAGTTGTAAGCATGGGTCATGGCATCCACATATTCATGCCACCTGGGCTTTAGGTGAGACGGCAGAGTTCCCAGCATATTCATTAGGGTCCGGTTGAACCTTTCAGTGGTCCCATTGCCCTGTCGGTTATATGGAGTGGTGTGAGTCTTAGTGATCCCAGTGATCTTGCATAGTTATTTTACAATTGCACTCTCAAAATTGCGTCCTTGGTCTGCATGGAGCTTTGCTGGAAAACCAAACCGGCAGAAGAAATTCTTCCACAGAACCTTGGCTACGGTGCGTGCTTTTTGCTCTTTGGTGGGGTAGGCTTGAGCGTAACGAGAAAAGTGATCTGTTACAACAAGTACGTTTTCAATGCCCCCCTTTGACTTTTCCAGGCAGAGAAAGTCTACACACACAAGCTCCATGGGGGCATTGCTGTGGATGCTGACAAGAGGAGCTCCAACAGTGCCTGTGGGGGTTTTCCTAAGACAACATCTTTCACACTGCTCACACCACGATCTGACATCCAGGGACATATTTGGCCAGTAGAATCGCTCTCTTATCAGCTGTAGAGTTCTCTCAAAGCCTAAATAACCCGAATCATCATGCAGAGCAGTTTTAGCCACCACCCGCAGCTTCTCTGGCAAGATGAGCTGCTCAATGCGTCCTCTTTGTCCATCCGTGATGCATCTGTATAGGATGCCATCTCTGACCACCAACCTCCTCCACTTTATTAAGAGAAGGCTCCCATGACTTCCCAGGCTGAACCTCACGCTTCGAGGTGGTTTTTTGTTATTATTTTTGAAATACAGAACTTGGGGAATAATGGGATCATCTTTCTGTTCTGCACGGATTTGTTGAATTGTCATTGCTGGAAGTGCATCCGTTCCCACATCCAAATACAGCTGGTTCACTGTTGGGAAAACACAGCTATCTGGGATCTTTGGACCAGCAGTGTTGTCGACTGTATGCAGCATTCAGTTATCCTGACATGCTGAGGGCATAACTGTAAGATCTGTGTGACTTCTTGGTTGGACATGCATGAAAGAGCATCAGCATTTGCATTGTTTTGCCCCCTTCTGTACTGAATGTCAAACTCAAAAGATGACAGCTGGGACACCCATCTCTGCCCCGTAGCGTCAAGCTTGGCTGTCGTCATAACATATTTGAGGGGGTTATTATCAGTCAAGACAGAGAAACAACGTCCATAAAGATGGTCATAGAACTTGTCTGTGACAGCCCATTTTAGGGCCAGAAATTCCAGCTTGTGTGCTGGATATCTGGTTTCAGGTGGGCTTAAGCCTCTGCTGGCATAGGCTGTGACCCTCTCGACCCCATTCGGAACTTGAGCCAACACAGCACCCAGTCCCTCCCCAGAAGCATCAGTCTGCAGCACGAAAGGTAGGTTGTAGTCTGGATAGCCTACCCAGCTAGCATTGAATGTTTGGAGCCGGATGTGCTGCAAACATCCAACGGACGTCCTCCCGAACGTCCACCGGTCCTGGACTCAAAATTGACCAACATTAGACTTTCGGCGAACTGTCAGTTGAATGTCCGCCAAAAGTCCACTGACTACTTTCAGTGGACTTTCGCATTTTATTCAACAATAAAAAGCTATATAATGGTTATGCTAGGTCCGTGGAAATGCTAACATAGCAGCAATTTTATTGGAATGCAAGGTTTTCATGAGGAACAGTTGTCTTCCATTACCATGGGATATTAATCCAATGTTGTAACAAATTGTAGAAGAAGCTGGCCCCACACTTACGGTTTTCACATGAACAGTTGTCTTCTGTTTACAATGTAATAAATTGTAAAATTGATGAGAACCACTTAAAAACACTTGGCAAGGATTTTTAATTTTATAGTATTAACATTAAAGACTACCCACAACAAAATATGATAATCACATTAATTTATACACATGTACCAAAAAACATGAAACCTTCTTAGAACAAAGTAAAACAGCACAGTATACATTTTAATACAATGGGTTTTTAGAAAAGACATTTACAATAATAAAAAAAAATCAAAGCAAAGTCAGCAAAGTAACTGGGTACTTAAAAATATAATTTTAAAAGAAATATTTACACCAGAACTTATTTTATGAGCGTTGACACATGCACAAAATAATAACAAAAAAACAAAACAAAAAAACAAACCAGACAACCTTGAGCCTTAAAACTTTTGGTGTTCTGAATCCGACGCTTGGTTCTTTGGTACAGCCTCTGAAAAACAGACAAAATATATATATTTTAAACTGAGACGTGTATCATTCATGGTTTTATGAAACAAAACGTTTCATTGGTTACAGAGAAACATGCATAACAAAGTCCAGCTATAGGATAATATACAACAATTCACACAATTTTAGACTGAAAGGCACATGAGATTCTGCGACAGACTGGCGACCCATCTAGGTGACCCCGCCTCTCGCCCAGAACGTTGGCTGGAAGAGGCACCAGCAACCGTCCTGGCCTCACTAGGGACAAGGGTGTATAGAAAATGGATGGATGAGATTATACTTACTAAATATTTCAGTCACCAAGAGCTGGTGACCAGAAAGATGTCTCTCTCCACGCAGTCTGAATAGATCTCTGCTGCTCTGCTTGGTGGTTTGAGAGGATTTTGGATAAAATGTTGCAGACAGCAGATCAGGTCCCTCTGAGATCCAGCTAAAAAAGTAAAACAGAGAATTTAAAAGTCAATATTTAAAGAGTACTGCACCTGATAGAAGGAAAGGATAATGTGAAGAGAGGCTAATTATGTTTTTAAAAAATATATACATATTATTTATTTCTGAACAGCTCCTGATTCCAGTTTTTGGTTCAGGACTTCTAATTTCTCTGCAGTGGAGGCTGGAAGGCCGAGCTCATCCAGTGAATCCATCTCTTCAGCAGAACCAGTGACTGTCAGACGGGTCAGAATGGCTCGCAGCATCCTGTGGTTTCCCAGGCAAACTCCTTCACCTCCTTAAGGCTTTGAAGACATTACACAGAATGCTTCAGTTTGCAAAGAATGATTAAAAAAAATCTCAGTAACGTAAAATAATAATTTATTACAGTGTAGACTGGGGGTCTCCAGCCCTGCAGGTCCAACACATTCTCACTCCCAACTCGTCACATATTGACGCNATATGTATTTTTGTGTGTCGTTGAGTGTTTTATGTGTGTCTGTGAGCTCTCTTTGCCCTTTCCCTCTGCCACAGCTTCCATCCTCTTTCTATCTTCTGCTGCTCCTCTTCTGTTTTTGTGGCCTGTGCTTCATACGACAGCTTTTTGGGAGGATGTCTGGTCCTGGGTGGGTTTTTTCTTGAAATCAAACTGCTCTGCAGTGAATCTGGCATTCCATGGGGTGCATTTTCTCCTGCTTTATCCCCTTCCTCTTGGCTGGCTTGTTTGTCTTTTTGTTTAGTTTCTCCAAGCTGCAGAGGGGGTCCAGTTTCCTCCTTGCTGACTGCATCTGCATTCTGTTGCAGGTCTGCCTCTGAACTTGTCTCATTCAGATCCAAATCTGATTCCTCCTCCTCGGCTGTACGTTTGCTCACCTCCTCTACAGGGATAAACATGCACTGGGTGAGAAGATTTCTGTGAACCACCCTTTCTGGGCCACCATTCTCGGGTTGTACCACATACACTGGTATTTCAGGCTGTTTCTTCACCACAATATAAGGACATGGCTCCCACTTGTCTCCGAGCTTCTGCCGTCCTTCCACATGACATATTTTGACCAGCACCCGGTCCCCTGGGCTGAATACTTGATCCTTTGCTTTTTGATCATAGTATTTCTTTTGTTGTTCCTTGGCAGTCCTAGAACTGTGATTAGCCTGCGCATAAGCCTCCAGCAGGCAGTCATGGAGTGTCTGCACATAGTCACTGTAGCTCGCATGGCTGTTAGAGGTTGAGGTCCCAAACACCAGATCCACTGGAAGTCTGGGATGTCTCCCAAACATTAAATAGTATGGAGTATATCCAGTTGAGTCATGTCTCGTGCAGTTGTAAGCATGGGTCATGGCATCCACATATTCATGCCACCTGGGCTTTAGGTGAGGTGGCAGAGTTCCCAGCATATTCATTAGGGTCCGGTTGAACCTTTCAGTGGTCCCATTGCCCTGTGGGTGATATGGAGTGGTGTGAGTCTTAGTGATGCCAGTGATCTTGCATAATTATTTTACAATTGCACTCTCAAAATTGTGTCCTTGGTCTGCATGGAGCTTTGCTGGAAAACCAAACCGGCAGAAGAAGTTCTTCCACAGAACCTTGGCTACTGTGCGTGCTTTTTGGTCTTTGGTGGGGTAGGCTTGAGCATAACGAGAAAAGTGATCCGTTACAACAAGTACATTTTCAATGCCTCCCTTTGACTTTTCCAGGCAGAGAAAGTCTACACACACAAGCTCCATGGGGGCATTGCTGTGGATGCTGACAAGAGGAGCTCCAACAGTGCCTGTGGGGGT
>NW_015114441.1:114503-116311 GCF_001443285.1 Poecilia latipinna | reverse complement strand
GAATCAGTGTGTTTATGTGTCTCTCTTTTTCTTTCTGGGGTCACCAGAGGTGAGATGGTACAAGGGAGCAGCCAGCGTGGAATAACCTTTCACATAGCGTCTGTAGTACCCTGCAAAGCCCAAAAACTGCAGGACCTCTTTACGGTTAGTGGGCGTTTTCCAGTTATTAACCTTGCTGATCTTCTCTGGATCTGTCTTGATTCCCTCCGCAGACACTATGTGGCCCAGATACTGCACCTCCTTCTTCACCAACTGACACTTTGAGGGGTTTAACTTCAAACCATGTTCTTTCAGTCGATCAAAAACCAGCTGGAGGCGTTCCAGATGCTCCTCAAATGTTTTGGAAAATATTATGAGGTCATCAAGGTAAATGAGCAGGTGAGTGAAATTCAGATCCTCAAAACAGCATGTCATGAGCCTCTGAAACGTCGAAGGGGCATTCTGGAGCCCAAATGGCATTCTGTTGGCCTCAAAAAGACCCATGGGTGTGCTGAATGCAGTTTTGTGTTTATCCTGTTCTGCCACTTCAACTTGCCAATAGCCTGACGTGAGATCCAGTGTGGAGAAGTATTTAGCTTGCCCCAGTGCCTCAAATGCTTCCTCAATTCTAGGCAGAGGAAATGCATCACGTGTGCTGCAGGAATTCAGTTTTCTGTAATCAATACAAAGCCTTAATGACCCATCTTTTTTAGTAACAATCACCACTGGTGATGCATATGGGCTCTTACTTGGCCGGATAACTCCTGTAGCTTCCATCTCTGTCAGAAGGTTCCTCACCTCTTGCCACTGAGAAGGGGGGATCTTACGATATGGAAGTCGAAACGGCTTTGAGTCTACCAGAGGGATCTCATGCCGCACAGTCTTTGTATGGCCGTAATCCATAGAATTCTGGGAGAAGACATCCCCATTTTTCTCCACTAGTTTCCTGAGGAGAGCACGCTGGTCTTCATTTTCCACTGCTGCTCCANATGTACTTTGCGTCAAAGTTTGCATAAATATAAGCACACTTTATCGCTGGCGTGAAAATGTGCGACAGCCACACAAACTTTTTCTGTGGACAATATCAAACTACAAAGCGTCAAAACTCACCTAAATACACTGAAATCTGACTACATTCAGTTATTTAGACCAAGAAGCATCAAACCCGATGTTTTTCATGATTTTAATATTTTATTGTTTAAACATAAAAACCTGAACCGCATTTATACTCAGATAATAAGCTAACATGAACACAAAATAAAGAAAATAAAAATAAAAGTATGTTAATACCTCGCTCAAAAATAGTACTTTTCCTGTTTTTGTTTCATAGAGATGTAACACGTCGGTCTGTGCGCCGAAGCAATTTGTTTTTCTTTAAAATGCATTTTTATATTGTGAGGTGACATTATGTGCCCTTAAAGCACCTTTTAAATAAAATATATAATAATTATTATCAGGCACGTGCAGTGGGGGGGCTGGGGGTGCTGGGGGTGCTTGAGCACCTGCCCCTTTTGCTCCTTGCCCCCAAGTGCCCTTTTGGTCAAACTTTTTTTTTTTTTTGTATTATTTTCTAACCCCTTTTCTGATACATAATAACATGTACTAAAATTATTTGTTTTTTTTGTTGGGTTTTTTTGTTGTTTTTTTGTTTGTAAAAACATAAGCCCTCCGGTCACCTTGTTACCTTTGACCTTTTGCCCGTGACGCATGATGCAGTTGCCTCTCGCGCAGTGAGATAAGGTGGCTAACTGGATTTCAACGTAGCGAACATTCCAGATTACAGATCAGTTTTTGGTGAATTATAAAACAGTTTTTGGTGAATAAAGTGG
>NW_015114441.1:88892-110226 GCF_001443285.1 Poecilia latipinna | reverse complement strand
AACCAGCCTTCTTTATCAGACTCTTGAGCCTTTTTAGGTCCCTGGTTCTGATGCTGCTGCCTCAACAGATGACAGCAGAAGAGATGACGCTCTCAACAACAGACTGATAGATCTGCAGCATCTTGCTGCAAACCTTGAAGGATCTTCGCTTCCTCAAGAAGTTCAGTCTGCTCTGCTCCTTCTTATAGATTCTTCACTGTTGTGTCTCCAGTCCAGTCTGTTGTCAAGGCCAACACTGAGGTATTCATATCCCTCAACACCTTCACTTCTTCTCTCATGTTGGAAATAGGATTTGATCTAACCCTGGTTGTTCTGACATCAACAATCATCTCCTTTGTTTTGTTTTCATTCAAGAAGAGATCATTGTTTCTACACTATGACACAAAGCAGCTCTCCATTCAGCTTCTTGTACGTCTGTGATACACCCAACATCCTTGGATCCAGCTGCAGAGTTATCTGAATATGTCTGTAGATGACAGAAGTCCAAACTTATGCTGGACGTCTGAATCAATCAATCAATCAAATTTTATTTGTATAGCACATTTCAGCAGCAAGGCATTTCAAAGTGCTTTACATAATTAAAATAAAAACAGAGAAAGAGAGAGATTTTAAGAAAAAGAAACAGTGAGAAAGAGAAATAAAAAGAAATTAAAGTAAAGATAAAGATATTTAATACAAAATTAAATAAAATAAGAAATAAAAACATTATCCACATGAGGACTTGCCCTTATGGTGTCTCCTCCAAAATAAGAGGATCTACAAGCCTTTCCTTCTGTAGGACTTTAGTCAAACCGCCATTTGACAAGGACTCAAACCTTTAAAACTTCTTTACATAAAGAGATAAAAACAAAGATAAAAAGTAAAGATAAAAACATTAAAAACATCGAAGACATCAAAACCCACACTCTAATCCTAATTTAGCCATAAGCAACTCTAAACAGGTGGGTTTTAAGTTGAGATTTAAAGGCTCTCAGTGTTTCGGCTGTTTTACAGTTTTCTGGAAGTTTGTTCCAAATTTGTGGTGCGTAGAAGCTGAATGCTGCTTCTCCTCGTTTGGTTCTGGTTCTGGGGATGCAGAGCAGACCAGAACCAGAAGATCTGAGGGGTCTAGATGGTTGGTACAGCAATAACAGATCTTTAAGGTATTGTGGTGCTAAACCGTTCAGTGATTTATAAACTAACAACAGTATTTTAAAGTCTATTCTTTGAGCTCCAGGGAGCCAGTGTAGGGACTTTAAAACTGGTGTTATGTGCTCTATCTTCCTGGTTTTAGTGAGAACACGAGCAGCAGCTTCTGGATCAGCTGCAGCTGTTTGATTGATTTATTAGTCAGACCTGTGAAGATGCTGTTGCAGTAATCAATACGGCTAAAGATAAACGCATGGATGAGTTTCTCTAGATCTCGCTGAGACATCAGTCCTCTAATCCTGGAGATGTTCTTCAGGTGATAGAAGGCCGACTTTGTGACTGTCTTAATGTGGCTCTGGAGGTTCAGGTCAGAGTCCATCACTACTCCCAGGTTTCGGGCTGATCGCTGTTTCTCAGTTGTAATAACTGAAGCTGTGCATTGATTCTAGTTCACACCTCTTTAGGTCCAAAGATAATAACTTCAATTTTGTTTCTGTTCAGCTGGAGAAAGTTTTGGCACATCCACACATTTATCTGTTCTAAGCATCTGTTCAGTGATTGGATGGGGTCAAAGGTCACCTGGTGACATCGTGATGTAGAGCTGTGTATCATCCGCGTAGTTATGGTAGCTAATCCTATTTCCTGTTATAACCTGAGCCAGTGGGAGCATATAAATATTGAAAAGAAGGGGTCTCTGTACACTCTGAAGTGTACAGAGTGAAAAGGAATGGTGCAACTACAGTCCCCTGTGGTTCTCCTGTGTTGCTGATCCAGGTGGTTGGACACACAGTCCTTCAGTTTCACAAACTGTGGTCTGAGGTAGACAGAGATCCAGGTGATTGTTGAGGCCTCCACCTGTGTCTTATAATCTTCATCCCTAGCTAATGGCCGGTGAGTGTATATGACAGGAGGGATTTGCCAGTAAGGTATCCCACAATGCATTGGGCCACCAGCAGCAGAAAATGATTAAACCACTTTTTTATCTGTCACAAAAAGTAATATATTTCAAATCGTGTCCAAAGCCGTGTCCAAATTCAGGGTCTGCAGCCTTCGAAAGACATGGTCTACGTAGGACAGGTCCTTCGCAGACCGCAAATAAACAAAGACTGGAAGAGAAAAGCTGTAAATTCAGACAGGTCTAGCCTTCAGTCAGTTGTCTAGCGTCCACTTCAGCATAACTTATGTTGCCTAGCAACTGTGACAGCGTGAAGCACAGAACGGCAAAGGAAAAAAACAGCTAAAGTTTGTTCTTTAGGGGTGTATTACTCCTGATTTCTGTATTTTTATTCACCAGTTGTAGTAAAGGCTGTTCAAAGTAAAAAGGAAATCTGTTAGTTTGATTCTAAAATGTTCAAACATGTTTAGCACGTTTCTACAAGGAATCAATATAATCAAATTATTCGTTTACAAATTTAATACTCTCCAGATCTCAGATAAGACATTTTAGTTAAATAAAACTACTATATTTGAAGGCTTAAATTTAATCAGTCAAACCGATTTGCTCAGAAATAAATTAAATACATTGGTATGGACCCGCAATGAATCATGGGATATGGTGGGTTGTGAAGGATACACCAGACCCATTGTTCAAATCTGAGGAAAAGGAAGGCCGCATTTGAAAGAGTCTTTGAATTTGGACAGGACTTGTCACTGCACTGTCACATAAGCGGTCTACAAATCTGGCCTTTGAAGGGTGCAGCCCTTGAATTTGGACATGGCTCATATGTGAACCTCCAAGAATAGCCAAATCTATTTTCATAGTTGGTTGTAATAATCACTGTGGGCTCTAGAAGTTGATGTGACATCCAGCAAACCCAGGGGGGAAAAAAACTAAAGGTTTTCATTGGAGCCTGTTCCTCAGTATAAACTCCAAATGATGGTGTGACGCAATATAAATCCCATGATGCAGGATAGGCGGTTTTGATTAACATGTTCCCTGAACACTAATCTGGTCCTGAGATATGGAAGGGAATTAGAGTCCACTTT
Source organism: Poecilia latipinna (assembly GCF_001443285.1). NCBI lineage: Eukaryota > Metazoa > Chordata > Actinopteri > Cyprinodontiformes > Poeciliidae > Poecilia > Poecilia latipinna. The sequence continues at coordinate 107,112 of NW_015114441.1, read as the reverse complement.
GTGTTTGCTGTGGTTTAAAACATGAACATCTTTACTAGATGGAAGTAATCTCTGAATGGAGCAAAAAGAGCTTCAGATAAAGAAATTTGCTGTAAGGAACTTAATTAAATTCAGTTAGCTGTGTTGATTTAAGCGAATGATTTAAAAGTCAAATCAGTTACATACACAAAACCTTTACCCCAGGTCTGAACATTTATTCTCATATTTTCACTTTTTTAAGACGGATAGCTCAGAGATCTCCAACTATAAATACACTGCTCCAAAAAATAAAGGGAACACTCAAATAACACGTCCTAGATCTGAATGAATGAAATATTCTCATTGAATACTTTGTTCTGTACAAAGTTAAATGTGCTGACAACAAAATCACACAAAAATCATCAATGGAAATCAAATTTATTAACCAATGGAGGACTGGATTTGGAGCCACACACAAAATTAAAGTGAAATGTTCCCTTTATTTTTTTGAGCAGTATATTTATTTCTATTGAATTTGCTCCTTCACTCGCTAACTATGAACATGTTTACATGGTCACTCTTCCCTTTATTGTTTCTCTGTCTCAATATTTGAATTCTAGGTCAGTTGAAAAGTCTTTTCTATTTTTATCCACCTAATCCCCTTTAAGAATGCACACACCCTCAGAGGTCGTGCATAGACATGTGTGTTTGTGTGTGAAGTCCACTGCAGTGTGTTAATACCTCCAGCATGTTGCGCACTAATCCACACACTACCGGCAATACTGTTCTTCCTACCCCACCCCCTACCCCCAAACCCATCACCAACACACACATCTCTCCATCTCACTCACATGTCAGTAGCGGCAGCCACACTTCCATGTTGGCTTGGAAACATTGGATATATTTGACCTGGGGGAGTTGGAGCCTGGTTGGGATCATTTATGAGCGCAGCCATGGTGGTGGGAGCAACAGGCCAGGCAGGCTCTGACAGACAGGTTAGCAGCACATTTTCACTGTTATGGATGAAGTTGACTTGTGTGGCAGACTTCACTACAACTGTTCCCTTAGGTGTAGCAAAGACTGAAACCATTCTTTCCCATTTAATATGTGACTTTTTTGTGTTAATTGAGAATGACTGCATATTTTCTGCAGTTTCCATTGAGCTCTTTGTTTGCACTTGGCACTTCATGGTTTCTAATTATAAACAGCAGTTCAGATTTCTTTTTGTACCCTCTGGGTTTACAGCCCCTAATCTCTCATAGCTGTCTTTTTCCCCTGGATTAAAATCCTAGAAACTCATTAGCTGTGCAGCTAGTTAAGTAAGTCTTTGAATCACGTTTGAAACTGTAGTCTTTATGAGGTGTTGTAGAGCCAAACTGGCAGAAGAGTAGACATTCCAGTTACAGGTACAGAATGTGATTGCAGGACAAGTTTTTAATTTTTACAAAGTTCACGAAGAAGTCTGTCTCTTGTTCTTTTAAATCTGCTTAGTGACTTAGTGAAAGCAGGATTTTTTTTACCAATATTTGCCATGAATGTGGGTGATAAAACCTCCAAATTGCAGTGAAGCATTTTGCACTTAAGTCACCGCAACTTTTATCATGTTGTAGTCGATCTTAAAAAATATGAAGTCGTTCAATCCCTAATTCTGATACAGATCCCACTGTTATGATTCTGGCTCGTCTGCCTGCTCTGTTTTCTTCATCAGGTCTACCTGCATGCTGCTGCGCTGCAGCACAATTAGGCTCATGTCATCCACCTGTCCTTCAGCAGTTATATTCAGCACTCAGGCAGAGCTCATGCAAGGGCGTTTGAAAACCCTTGCGTGAGTTAACAATCCAAAAATCAAAGGACTGAATCAGTCTTTAGCAGATTTAGATCAGTGTTTCTCAATCCCTGTCCACACCAGAAATCCAGTTGTGAAATTTCCTCGCTTCTAAATATTCCTCAGTCAACTGTCAGCTTTATTATAAGAAAATGAAGTGTTTGGGAAAGACAGCAACTTTCTGCAGATCGGAGACTGAGAGCCAGGCCTTCTCATCTAACATTAGTATGTGACCTCACATATGCACTTCTGGAAGAATGGTCAAAAATCCCCATAAACACACTCTTAAACTTGTGGACAGCCTTCCCAGAAGGGCTGAAGCTGTTCTAGCTGCAAAGGTGGACCAGCATCATATGGATTAGTCACTTAAGCTCATATGTGAATAAAGGTGAATAAACATTGTGTGTTTTACCATGTGTACACTATGGTACACATATGTATGCACATGTATATACATGTGAAAAGATATAAAACGTGACACACAAAAACGTGCATCTCATGCGACACACATGAGATGCACATGTTTATCACATGTAAAATATGTGATACACATGTGAAAACATTGGAATTCCATAGGTTTTTATCACTAGGCATTCTGAAATCACACTTATATTATGTTAAATTATGTAAGGTGACCACATTGTATTATTATTATTATTATTATTATTATTAGATACATGTGCTTTTATATGTGATTCAGGTCTTTCACACATCGTTCATATGTGAAAATTTGTGAAAAACACATGCGGTTTTTATGTAGTACATGGTTTTCACGTGTAACTTTCACATATAAATGTCATGTGAAATGCACATCTATGCCTTGCTTCGTCCAGAGGTTCTGGTCTCTCAACTAATGAGAAACTATTTCTTTCTGGAGGCGTGGACTGTATTGGGATTTTAAAATTTACCCAGTCGCTAATGTTTGTCCATGACTTGTGTAATGTGCAGTTCAACTTTAGGAAGCTTACCTGAAATGTCTTGTGCTGCAATCAACCGTCTTCCACTGTGGAAAAAAAAAGTGCTGATCAAAACAAGGCAATGTTAATTCAATATTTGGAAATGTGACTGACATGGACTGATCAGTTTCCTTCACTTCCTTTGATGCAATTGCTAAAACTACAGGCAGAAAATCAATGTCATGGTTTACTACTACTCCTTCTGTTCGCTGATTGGAAATCTACCAGAGGGAATCTGAGTTAGCAAGATTTGGATAGAGCGGAATATCACAGGAAAGCAATGGTCAGCCCAGCTATCATCTGGTCTGAAGGTATTTTACAGTAGGGGAATAAACAACTATATAAAAAAGGGCCTTAAAGAAACTGCATATACTTCAGCTGAGCACAAACCCTGTATTTTGGAAACCTGATGATAGAATACTACATGAACACTGTAACTTTTATCTTTTTTTATTTTTAACCATTTTTTGGACAATACTAGCACTGCATGAAAAGTGGGATTTTCGACAGCTATTGACACCTAGTTCTGCCGCGCGCATGGAGATTGAGGGCTATCGGCAAGAGGTTTTTGTCAGAGTGGAAAATTGTAGAGCACTGCCAAGAATGGTCAAAAATGCTGTGTGTCCGTGTTCCCCTATCACCCCCCTCCCCTTGTGCCTAGCAGAGGTTTTCGTATTTAAATGAAGTTGCTGGGAGCCATGCAAATGCAAATCAACTGAGCACCGGCCTTTTGACTCTCATTCCTGTTGTAGCTAAACCATTTTACCTACTGTTCACCTGTTTACTAGACCCAGGACCTGGACAAAACCCCTCAGTGTTTTTAATTGAGAAATAATGAGATTTAAGTATAAAACAGGCATTAATGCTGAAAATGTTCTAATGTTACAAAGTCACACAAATGGAACAAATTTAGTGTGACATTCACCAACCAGCACTGAACACTCTTAGTTCAGCTTAGGGATGTAACCTTAACACTTAAGTGTTCATATCAAAGTACAATTTTCAGGGTAAATCTGATGATATATTGTCAACATTGCATGTCTGTTAAGCTCATTCAAGATTGTGTGGTGGAATGCAGACAGAGCCACCGCTGTACTCCAAGAGAAGTGTTTCTGCCAGCGTGAAAACACTGAGCTTCACATAAAGCATCAGTTGTGTCATCATGACAAAGTTCCAATCATTTGCACATGTAAAATTTTGGTCATTATAGTATCACAGGCAGATGTTCATGGCATACTAATGTAACCCAGGCTTTCCCTCTTTGGATCTGCCGATGGAAGACACCCTATGGACTCTGCGTTGTGTTTTATTTGTGCGTGAAGGTGGGATGTGATCCGTGCAGAAAAGAGGAATCGGACACAGCGATCGTGGTTGTGGGGAGACCTTGGCGCGTTTATTTCGTCCACCTTACAGGCAGTAAACACACTGTCAGCATTCAACCGCTTTTTTTCTGTTTTACAAAACAATCAAGCATCACAAAACGATCAAACGTCACAAACCAATCAATCACCAGAAAGAAAATGTAATCTGTGCCTAACTGGCAATCTGAACCAAAAGAAATATATATATAATGTTCATTTTTACACCGGGCTAGGAGAGCTGCTGCTTACCTTACAGGCAGTAAACACACTGTAAGGAATACAGCAGTTCGCGCACAAAAATCCCCCGCACTACGGTGTCCCCGGCAGGACAAACATGCCAGGATTGCGGTGGTACCAACAGCACCCTCTTTTGGGACACTTGTGCACTGCTTTACACTAAGTTGATGTTGACTCTTCTGAAATTGTCTCCTAATCTGGACTTTGTGATTAAACATTCTGGAATACTGGCTCAAAAAAGCCTGTATTCCAACATTACTCCTTCAAATGGGGATGTAAATACATGTTGGTGTTGCAGTGCAATGGGCCAAACAGTTTAACACATTTTGAGACGTCTGTAGGTATTGTTCATAGAAGTATACCATGAAGAAGTATGTTTGGAGAAACAATATTAAAACAATAATCTATCTTACTCATTAAAATATATTTTGCATGTGTGTTAGGACCACTGAAAAACTTAGTTTTGGTTGAATTGATGGTATAAAAGAAGAATATGCATGATGACATACAATAGACTTTTGTTAAATGTGATCTTACTTTGACATTCCTCCCATTTGAAGATTTATCATTGCACAACTTAATCAAAAATAATAATAAAAAACATGTTCCAGAGTGGTTCATTGTACATAAAGTATTTTTGTGAATAATATTCAAACTAATGTTAATGTTCACTGATTGCTTTAAAGACCCAGAGTCATGCTATATTGGACCCATAGTCATTCTACAGGACTTAAGAAACTACAGATGATTTATCAGTATTCAGTTGCTTAACTCTCGAGTTTAAATTGAATAACAAAATGGTTGAAAGTATGTGATACCTTCTGATAGAGTATAAACATTTGTATTCTTTTTTTTAAAGTTTTGTTAGTTAAGTACTAAATATAACTCACGGATGATGAATCATTATATTCTATATAAACTAAAAAGGAGACAGCTCAAAGTAGAATTGAGTAAATAAACAACTACACATTTAAAAACATTTTAGCAATTAATTGTCACGTAACTTTTGAAAAAATAACTTTTTAGAATGTATTTTTTTTCTGTCAACTTTCATTTAACACTCTAGTCCAGTTGGTGGCATTAATGCGCTTTCATAGTCGGTCAAGCAACCGCCATTAAACTCCAGAGGAAGATTTGCACTGGCGCTAACGAGTGCTACTGTTAAACATGAACGAAAATGTCCGTGCGTTGTGTGAAATGGTGGAAAAAGTCCTATTTCACGGAGTTACTTTTTCAGTATCGTTTTGATATCAAGCAATGTTCCGGCGGAAAACAGCAGATGACACCGCGGCGGTCCAACAGGCCGAACTCACGGTAAGAAAGCTTTTATGAATAGTGAGCACGTGCAACGAGGCGAGGTGCTTTGCTTGTTTCTTACAGAAAGCGGTCCGTTGTTTTCATATGCCGAAACAAGTGTAGGATGAGATTTTATATTGTAATTTTTTTATTACATGTGATGTTCTGAACTCTTAAAAATACTCGCATCTTCTTTTATTTTTTTTTTCAGACCTGAAAAATGGCCGAGCCTCAACAGCCAGGCCTCAGACCACGGTGTCGAGGCGCTCTGACGGAGTCCACCAGGACGAAGAGAAATTCAGTAAGTTATGATTTCACATTTAGTGAATTGTGAACACTCGCATATTTGTAAGAAAAACTGATCTTCCGGTTATTTTATTCATTTTGTTATAACGCAGTACAGCAAGGCAGAGTGTGGTAAGCAGTAGAGATCGAGAACATGGCAGACGGATATGAGGACGGAGCCATGAAGCCGGTATGTATTATGTACAGTCACTGCGTTGATTCCCGATTGTACAATGGCTGGTTGAGAATAATTTTAACTTATTTACTTATGTATTTTTGAGAAAGCGATATATTTGCCACAATATTTTTTTTTTATTTTACATTTATTTCCACAGAATGGGAGTCACATTTGTTTCAATCAGACTCTTCAGGAACGTCCTGATGTCCATGACGAGGACAGAGATGCAACTGTGTGTATCTACTATTTTAGAATGTTGATGATATTTTATGCTTCAATATTGTTTATGTACATAATGTAATTATGCTATGTATTGACAATGCACAAAAATGTTTTCCAGCTGCAACCAGGACCTACTGCCAGTCATCTGGATGTAGCTAAAGAAAGAAGCAGGTAAGATTTATTACTAATCTAGAGATGTCACAATTCCTTGAATGGTTAAAGTACTGTGATTTATTAAAATCCATCAAAGCAAATTATCTGCCTCAGTTTGTTGAACTATGTTTTACTATTTATTACCAACTGCTTTTAATTATTTTTTTCTTCCAATTATTTCCAAGTGTTTTCTCTTTTTCATTAAAGTTTTTGTTTTTTGTAAGAATGTATTAATATGTTTTTTTTTTGTTTTGTTTTGTTTTTTTTAGTTTTAATGTCTTATGTGTGCATACTAAGCTGGAAGTTGCCAAACATTTTCACTGTAGTTTCATAATGACTAAAAGATGCCTGTAGCTCATAATGATTATCTGTTCTGTGTTAACAGCTGATGGAGGAAGGCAGAGAGTACTGGCAGCAGAGGAGGTGGCATTCTGGGAGGATGGCAGCTATGAGGGGGTATCAGGATGGACTGTGGTGAGGTTGAGACCCCAAGTTACCCCAACCAGGAGCTCAGTGACATTAGGTCTATACTACAGGAAGAGACGTCAGGTCTACACTGCAGGAGAAATGTTGGGCCTGTCCTGAACGCAGCATAATGTTGGATCATGTTTGGACAAAAAAACACTGCCAGATAGTCCAGAAATGGACAAGCATTTATGTCTTATTTTGTGTGCAAACAGTAAAAAAATTAAATGAAATAAAGAGAAAAAACAAACTTCTGTGCCTCTTTTATGTTCCTCATATATGAACATGTTGCATATAAGCAATATCAAATGAATATATTTTAATACAGCATTTATTTTTGATATATATTTTTTTAAAATACAGTATTAAAAATATTAATGATTGGGGTGGGGTTTATTTATAAAGACATAAGTGCTGTCCAATGGGCACACATCAACCAACCAATCACATGTCAATGATGAACTGTGATGTCATTGTTTTTAGGGTTAGGGTGACCCTAATACAGGGTCAAAAATCTCACTTTTCATGCAGTGTAGAGAAAAAGTTTATTTCTCATCTGATGTAAGCTATATGAATCATGAATTGTTTATGGATGTCATCAAAGTCCTAAGTTTTGTTTCATCAGTAAAATTATCCATGTACTTGTTAAAATCGGATGCATGTGTGAGCTGCTTCACTAGAAGGAAGGCTGAGAAATGATTTCAGCTCATCTTCTTTTGATCATCCAACCCTGCCACTGAGGGGCAGTCTGTATCATATATGTGAAGGTATTCATGTGCATGAGTCCAATAATGTTTCATTGTTTCTAGCCATCTTATGGAACAGTACAATAAAAAGAGGGTTGTGATGAAGAAGGGTGTAATGATGATTAATGCTTGAAACGGAAGGTAGTGGATGTTATGGCATCCAAACCTCCAGGGAATTCCGGCTTGGCTCATTTGGCTTTATTGGACAGGGCATGATGATGGGAGGGGAGGGAGGGGGCAGGAGGGTGAGCTCTATTAGTCCATTGTGTCCTCTCTCAAATGAGATGAGGACCACGGATTGTTCTCTACATTATAATACCTGACTCGAAGATTGCAGTTGTAGCAGAGGAGCCCTTGGCCTCGCACGCACACGCACACACACACACACACACACACACACGCATGCATACACGCATGCATACACGCATACACTGACACAAATGCCCCTTTTCCACCTGCTCGGCTCTACTCGGCCTGCTTTACCAGTGTTTCCACTGGCATTTTTTCAAGGCCGGCCCGGATTTCATGGGTGACGCAAGCTTCGCTCCTGTTCACTGATTGGCCGTGGGCATGGTCAAATGGAGCAGCAAAGAGAGAAGAAAAACGAAGGCGCAACGTTTCAAACTCGCTGCAACACGGAAGTGATGGAAGTTACAAACAAGCGGTGAACAAAGATGTCTGCCTTTCTTTGCATCAGGTTTCAATATTCAGCGGCAGCTCGATGGAGCAGTGAGGAATGAGTCGTTTTTGTCACCGTAGTAGAGAGAATGGAAAGCCTCGGAGCCCGACGTAGCCCCACGGTGAACACCGACTCAGACCTACCCTTAACCTTGGTAATGGAGAACCAACCGGACATTGTGGTGGTGGATAAACAACAGAGGAAAGCCGTTGTGGTGGATGTAGCAATACCAAGTGACCACAACATCAGGAAAAAGGAGAAACTGGAGAAATACCAGGGCCTAAGAGAGGAACTGGAGAAGGCCTGGAAGGTGAAGACCACAGTGGTGCCTGTGGTCATCGGGGCCCTCGGGGCAGTCACCCCCAAACTGGAGCAGTGGCTACAACAGATCCCAGGAACAACATCAGACATCTCAGTCCAGAAATGTGCAGTTCTAGGCACAGTCAAGATACTGGAGGAGAACCTGAAGCTCCCAGGCCTCTGGTAGAGGACCTGAGCTCAGAGGATGAAAGAAAGAGACCACCCGCGGAGGGTGAGAAGGGAATTTTTATTTTATTTTTTTTATACATTTCTGAATAAAACACACAAAGTAATGTAATGTAGGAAATATTTGTGTATTTAATGTTAATCTATTAGTATGATTTATTCTTTAAATGGCCACTTATTATTTTGGCTAATGCTATTATATATTAAATGTCATACAAACTCAACATCCTAAGCAAATAATCAAACTACAATAGCCAACTAAAATCACAATAAGAAACTTAATCATAGCAAAATGTTCTGTACCATGTTAGCCTCAGGAGACGTTTGAGGGATGAAGAAACTGATTTCTGATTCATTAGGTTTTAATGGATCTGCAGTTCCTCTCCTGATCTATTCTGCCTATTACAGCAGCACACTGCTCCATGACGGACAAATTTTTTTGTCGATCAATGTACAGTATCCATCCTAACTGAAATTGTTCAGCTTATAATGCACGACTTTTCACTCACATCACTCACAAACGCTTTTAAAAATATTTTTAAAAGCGTTTGTGCTTCTAAGGACATGGAATCAGGTAGAGGACGTTTTAAAAAGACGCAGGTTAATAGCAGCTTACCGCGGCTGCGTAGTGTCCGTCTCTAGGCAACCGTCATGGCAGCGTCGGTCTGTAGCATTCAGAGGGTCCTTTTTAGCTCCCGCCATGGGAATTTAGCTCACCTCAATATTTCCTGTGTTTTATTTTGGTCATTATTGTTACACTTAGTGTTGATGTGTGTATGATAGGCATGTCTATCAGACAATTATGTATTGGTTCAATATGGGATGCACATTTAACGGTCAAATATGGGACGACTCCGTATTTTGCTTTAGCATCCCTAAAACAGGGCTAGAATCGCCACTGACTACTACAAGGGTTATGGTGATGATGGTGGTTGGAGTTCGCCCCACAATCAGTGAATTGCTGGTTCAATTTCCATTCCATCCTCCTGTATCGTTGTATCCTTGGGCAAGACACTTCACCCACCTTGGCTGCTGGTGGGGGTCAGAGGGCACATTGGCGCTGGTCCATGGCAGCCTTGCTTCTGTCAGACTTACTGAAGCCATTTACAACCAGTACCTAAACTAAACCATTACCAGTAGTACCGGTACTACCAGTACCCTACACTCTATCATTATATCAAATACAAGAACACACCCACACACGCACACACAGAGCTCATTGAGTGAGGAGAGGTTGTAGTACAGGGCTAATGAAAGCCATGAGGCCAGGTTATCCAGCAGAGAACCTCTCCCCTGTTGCCGCTGGCAACACACTTTTGTTGCTAGGCGATAGGTGGAACACAGTCTATGTGTTAGAGATAAGTGGAGTATTTTGCTTCCTGAAAGTTTTGCTGTATTGTCTAATCTGTATCTCCATTCTAAGGAACCACAATGGCATAACCCCTTCATCATTGTCAATTATTAAAATTAAACGAGAGGATTGGGTAACACTTTATTTGAAGGGGGTTAAATAAGACTGTCATGACACTGTCATAAACATGACATAACACATGTCATGAACATGAATAAGCCTTCATGAATATTTATGACTGTTGTCATAAAGCGTCATTCTCTAAATTATGACACTTTTAATACAAAGTTGACATTATTCAAAATGTCTATTATGACAACTTGACATTAACCAAGAAATCATTGATATAAATTTGTTATAAAAGTATTACTGATTGCACTTTAAAAAATTAGATAACTTTATGTTATTAAAGGTAAAGTTTAAACAGTAATGATTTCCTGGTTAATGTCAAGTTGTCATAACAAAGACATTAGCCAACTGAGACAGCAACTATTGCTGCTGCTCTCTGTATTAGTAAGATTAAGTGGCTAAGACTCCACAGCAGTGGATTTAAATGTTATTGTTAATGAATAACCAATCATCAGCCCCAGAGCGAAGGGCAAAACACCAAAAGCTGGCTGTAAAATCTACTTTTATACGTTTCCCCCAACAGACCAGCTTCCCTCATGCATGTCATTGTGTGATGCATTATGTTTTAACGGTGCAGATTAAAAGAGCATCACACATGAGAACATGTGACATAATCAGATTGTCACAGATGAAGATTTTAATAAATGGGTTAATGATGATGTTTTGCTGATGTTCAGCCTCCAAATTAATAGCTCCTCCATGTCTGTTCTACATCAGAGAAAGCTCACCAACCCCCACAAGGACAAATATTTCCTCTGAGCAGATCCCCACTCAGCGACTGAAAGGATGTTTCTTTTTCCTGAGACATCTGTAGTTGGAGGAGGTGTGAAAGGTGCAAACAGACAGAATCAAAACAATTACATTCCTCTTATATAGTTGTATGCAAAAATACTTGGTATTTTTGTTTGTACTTTTGAATACAGTTGAAATATATCGTCCAACTCCCTTTCTTGACTTTTACCTACTTGTTATACATCTAATATATCAAGATCAAATTGTTTTTGTGCATTTATCTTTAATGGGGTAATATTATGTAAAATCATTTTTTTTTAGCTTTACATCATGTTATAATGTTATTCCTTCATCATAAACAAACGGAGTGTTGCCTTGATTATTTCACGTGTTTTTGAGAAATCCTTTAATCTCCATGGAAACCATTCAGCTGAGCATAACGATTGACTGGACCTCTTCCCAATTTCAAGGCACAGCTCCTCCTCAATGCTGCAGTTTCCAAGCTTCTGAGCTTCTGCCTCACACAGCATCCCTGAACCACAACTGCCCATTCAGCTCCTTCAGACTAGTCAGCATCAAATAGCAAACATTTGTTGGAACTGCACATCAGCGTAAGAAGTAAACATTTTCCTTCATAGCAAAATATGAGTGAATCAACGCTGAAATATCATTAGGCAGAAACACTGAATTCACGTTGAAGCCTGACATTGAAACGATACTGAAGGTGGTTGGTGACTTGCATGTTGAATCAATGTTGGGGTTTCAACCATAACTGACACTATATCAATGTTGATTCAACCATCATCTACCTTTGGATCTAAATGCACATTTGTGTTCATTTTACATTGAATCAAAGTTAAAGAATCAATATTGATTCATGTACATTTTTTGGTCTGATAGGTTTACACATCATAACATAACATTAAAAGTTTCTTCACTGATGTTAAACACATAATTTTGCTAGCAGACAGAGTATTATGTTGTTCAAAATTATCTTACATTACCATATTTCCAAAGATGTGTGCACATAAAGTTAAAAATGACAACATTGTATTAGTCTTGCATTTTATTTAAGAAAACAGGCATAGATCTTTAAACATATCTGACTCCTTTTTGGACAACAGTCTCTTGTTCATGGAAGAACAGCATCCATGAGGTTAAGCCTGGTACTGTATGAACCAAGGAAACAGTATGTGTTGAGGTAACCCAAGTTTGACTCTGGTTGGCGTCACTCTGGTTCCTCCCACTGTGGTGCATAACAAAGCCACTTCTTGACAGTTTCGCTGTAGTCCTTGTCGGTCAGCTTTGGCTCAAACTACCGAGCAGCAGCTGAAAAACACAAAAATAAGAGTTTGACCAGCCCAGGCACTGGGCTGGTCAGAAAGACAATGAAAAACATTTGAAAAGTTTTGAAGCACATTGAAATATTAAATAATTTTCTGGTTATAGGTCTGAGAACAAACACAAACTGTACACAAACAATAGCTTGATAGCAACCTTGAATGGTCCAGTTCAACAGCCAAACATTCATGCTAGCGTCTGCGTGAAGCTGAGTTTTAACTTTAAATGAGTTGATTCTCATGGTTGGCTCTGTATATTTCTGAGATTTTTTGGCTTCAAAATGCCGTGTTTGGTAATGTTTGACGACAATTAAAATTTCTCAATGTTTGATGTTATCTAACAAAACGTTTTTACATCAGGCTATATGGCTACTGCATTAAAAAAATCGATGAGCTACTCAATGCTGTAGTTGGCGATATGTTTTTTGCTGCTGATAATTTATGCATCTAAAACAAACAGGTTTTTTACGTCAACTTCTAAGTTATGTTAAACACCTGTTAAAATCATTTGAAGGCTGTCTGTCAGTCAGACTTCTCACTGTAGAGCAGAAGAGGACAGAAGCTGATTTTTTAATCTTTGCTGATGAAGATAAGATCAGTGGATAAGATTGACTTCACATGTAAGTATCCAAAATTAAGAAAATCTGTGCTCAGAAATTCACTGACCAATAAATGTATCCTATATTATACATGCATAGGATATAATGCAAACAGTACTTTCAGAGATGCTTTAAGTTTATAGTAGGTGTGCTACTATAAAGTGTTGAATTGATTTTAAAATCATCTAACTGTCGAATCCATCAATCCACACTGTTAGCAGAAATAGATGGCCCCAAAACCAAATTTCACTTATGACCCCATGGAGGCTTGGGCTGGCCCTGATCCCTGCTGCCTTCGCTTCCAAGCATTTGTGTGGGAAATCGCAAAAATAATCAAAATTGGTTAAGATAAATTAAAAAGAATTACTTCATACTACAAACCACTGGGTGAATGTATCAATATAAATTATTTTACCATTCTATATTATTTTTCCATGATGACAGGTAAGGCAGGGCCTTACCTGCCTCGCCCCCCCCCGCGACCGCACGCCACTGGTTGACACATATAATGATACATTTACGTAACATGAACAGCGGAGAAAAGTCTGAAAAGTTGCACAAAGTTGGGTATGAGGTATGAAAGGTTTTTTTTCCCAAACACTGGCTGATACTGATGATCACTGGATAGCTGCACATGTAGGAGTCTAATTATTACACTGACCACAATGTGCTTTTTTACACACACACGTACACGCACACACACACACACATATATATATATATATATATATATATATATATATATATAGGTGCTCAGAAACCCTAACCCCTAATCCTTGACTGCTCCAAGATGCCTACCCTAAATCTCGCCAGTGACAATAGAGAAGAGTGGTCCATGAGGCCTCAACATACTCTCTGCTATATTATAAGGCTTTCAGTTAATATGTCGATGTGAAATATGTAATATATTCTTTAGCATAGAAATGTACCACAAACCTATGATATAAATATTTTCCGTAATTGCGAGGGGACGCAAAAGAAAACTATTTTCCCATGTCCCCTAGAGCAGTGGTCCCCAAACCTCTTTATCACCACGGATCAGTCAAGGCTTGGCAATTTTACTGTGGCCGTGGGGTGAACCGTCAGAGAAGGCTTCTGCATGTCTGCATAATTAAATGTAAATGGTCATTTCATCTGTTTGCATAATTTGATCCTGAGTGGATTACATTTCAGTTCATTTTTCCCCCCAATTTTCCCCTTACGACAATCTTAGAACGTTCCGAGTTCTAAGATTGTCGCTTGCGATAATCGTAACCGATCATCCTGCAGTGTGTGGTGTGTTACATAGAACGTCGGACCTCTCCAATCTAAAATCAGGCATATTCAACATGTTGGATTGTCTTTGCCCAGCGTGTGGGGTTTTCCCTAACTAACACAGTAAATTCATGATTATACATCAATGTAGCATTCAACAAAGATCATTTCATATTATCTCCACACTAATCACAACTCTCTCCCCCATTTGTTTCCAGTTCTCTTTTTGATCCAGCCATTGTTTCATGTAGAGATTAAGACTATAAACAGAATTTATGTATCAGAATCACAAACATCATTTACTTGTTTATTCATCATCAGGCTTCATGTTGTTTTCACATTGCCTATTTTACATGCATTGTCCATTTGATGTGCATTAGTTCATGAGTTGAACAGTTGGATGGAATGCCTCCATGCTTCATAAAGCTTCATCTCACCATCACTACTCTTCACCCCCCCTCCCACTCGGCCGTGTCCATTGACTCCGCCCACTTTGCTGGAATTTTCAGCTTTCAGAGGGGAGATTATTTGGATTTTAAAGAATCATGACATGTTTTCAAAAGAATGCTGTTGATTTTTATCAATTTAATGGTTTTCTAATAATATATATCTATCTAATAATCCAGATAGATTGACAGATCATTGTAGCACATGCTCTTTCAGTCAGGAAGAGCATGTGCTAAAATCAATGGTAGTCACACCCACTAGAAAGAAACAAATGCACCCTAGAGAAAGCTCCCAACCTCGTGGGACGGTTGCCAGGCAACGGTACTTTTTGTTCCGCCAGAAAGTAGAAAATAATTTGCAAGCCAGCAGAGAGGTTTACAAGTGGAGAGTTAATCTGTGTAGAATGTGGAGAAAATCTGAGAGTGAACACAAAGATTTGAGAGAGCACAGAGAATATTTGAAAGAGACCAGAAATTTTGAGTTTAAGCATTACAAGTTTTGAGAACAAAGAGATAAAATGCTGCTTGCAACTGAAAATGTGTGCTCTTGACTTATGGCAGTAAAATTTCCCCACAGATATCTGGGAAGGATACCCAGGCATGCCTGTCCCTTCAGACACTCTTTGAAAAGCAAAGAAAATGATTGAACAGATAAATGAAAGAACAGAAGGAATAATAGATTGATTATTTTTCTGGGGGTTCACTGAAAAGAGAAATAATAAAGTGAAGTAATGTACAGACCAGAAATAGAAGCCTCTTTCAAACCCAAAAGAGTTACTTAGAAGTTAAATGAATTTGCATTCATCTATTTGCAATGTGTATTACAAAAAGATCTGTACCGCTCCACGGGCGAGGCGCCACAATCTTGTAATGTTTGTACTGACCAGTAGATGGCAGCATTGAATAAAAACTAACAAGGGTGGCGCCATCAAGATAAGAGCAGTAAATGACTTCACAAAAACATTAATGACTTGCTAGAGCAGCACATAAAGGCCATGTTCACACCATTAGTATAATACTAACATTGTAATGGTAGTTATAACAATAATAACAATGCAGGTTTAGGCTTCATAGAGGTCATTTGCAAACAGTTTCGCTGTTTAATGTTGCTCACAATAATTTTATCACTGCATTACACTGTTGTCTTAAACTGAGCCAGGTTAACCCAAATCACACATTTCTTCTGGTGATGGTGGTTTCAGCATCATGGACAGGGACTGGCTGATGAGTCTTTGATGTGAAAAACATTCATGTCTATTGGATGCTTTTTGCAGCAGCACTTCATCCTGTTTTCCTTTTAAATTTAAACAATGTGTGACCTTTCACCACATCCGCAGACATGTGTGGATAAGCCTTTAGAGTAAAGGGATTGATGTATTTTTCTTTGTGTTTGCTCCGGAGCTGTGAGATCTCCAGAGCAGCCAGCAATCAGACGATACCATGATTGGTTTTAGCAACAGGGGAGATCTCAGAAACAACAGAGCTCATCTTATCCCCTCTGTCTTCTTTCAGAGTGGCACCTCCCTACCTAGCTTTCCAAAGGACTTCTCCTTGTCCTCTGGCTCCTCCCACTCGCTGTTTCCTCTGGCATCTCCCTCTACTGTCTCCTTATCATTTTTCATACCGTGCCGACTCGTGCCTGATCAGAGATCAGAAGGGAATAAATGAAAGGTTTCTACGTTTCCATGGCACCCTCTCCTTTCTCTGCAGACTGAGCTGGGAGGGAGGGGTGGAGTTCCCCCTTCCTTTCTGTCTCTTCCGAGCTTCTGGATTGGTTGTTGGGCTTACCTCTCTGTGATGTGTGCCAGAGCAGCATTCTTCCTTTTCTGACCTTGTCTCAGATGCAGTTGCCCATGCACCAGGGAGGGAGGCTTTCAGCACACACTCACACTTTGTGTCTGGGTGAGGAGATCTGCTGGGTTAGAGGACTAAGCCGGACAGTTTGTCCTTGGAAACTGCCCCGGTGAGGTGAGGCTGATATCCGTGGACTGGCAGGTCCTTGGAGCTATTCACACAAGGTTTCTGAGAAGACTTCTGAAAGTAATCTAAAGGTCTTGTCTCTGTGGGAAGAGTGAGAGGCCATGGCTCATGCCGCAGCTCAACTTAAGAAGGCCAGGTCCGAGATGGACCAGCCTCCGGACCTGAAGGCTCTGGAGAAAGCTAGAGAGAAGAGGCGCCGTTCCCGGGAACGGGCTGAACGCAAGCGGAAGGTAGCGCACTTAGAACCATCCACCCCTTCCCACTCTTATGGACAGTTAGTGCTTCAATGTCAGTGGTCATTAGTTCAAGTCTTATCATCATCAAATGTCACCTCACCCTTTGAAACCAAAGGAATCTTTGACAAAGTCATATATAAAAGACTTAACATGAGTTCTCATCATTTTCTGTATTCTGGCTGAAAATGTCCATTTCCACCCTCATGAATCTGTCATCATCCAGGTAATTGTTGGAGAATTCATGGGGATGTAAACCTGAACATAGTCAAGGGTCTACTGATCAGGAAAAAAGCAATATCCAAATGCTGCAAACTTTGTTCAGTGATGAAAACCATTTGCCA
Organism: Poecilia latipinna; assembly: GCF_001443285.1. Taxonomy (NCBI): domain Eukaryota; kingdom Metazoa; phylum Chordata; class Actinopteri; order Cyprinodontiformes; family Poeciliidae; genus Poecilia; species Poecilia latipinna. The sequence goes on along the minus strand of NW_015114441.1, from coordinate 89,857 downwards.
ACCATTAAACCTCATCCAACACACATCACTGTCAGCTTAGATTCCAGCTCAAGTAAAACAACTGAATGCAAGCTGCGTGAACCTTGATGCTAATATTGTGGCTCTTTCTCTGGTGTCAGCTATAGCCTGTTTTGATCAAACCCTGTTCATCTGTAGGCATATTTACGCAGGGAGGTTTGTGGTCCATCATACACTTTGAAAGCAGGTTCCCTGCTGTGCTTTCATTGGTAAAGGTTCACCTCTGACATCATTTTAATGCAGTGTTTCCTCCAATATGCCAATTCAGGCAATATGGTCTTTTTCTGTGTTTTGACAGGACAAGGCATGTTGTCGTTAAATATAAACTATAATCAGCCTGGATCACTGCATGCTGAGCTTGTTTGATAAAAGGAAGAACAGCAAAGTTTGCTTCATTTTCTTAGCCTAACATCTGATTGAATAGAACTACCTGAATGAGCTACACTATTGAATAGGAACCAGTTAAATTGAAGTAAGGTAGTCTTTCTTTTTGCCAGAACTGAATCACCTTTATCATCTCTGTTTGAATGGACTGAGATGGCAGGGTTTCTCCCAGAAAACTTGCTCAGCGCGGTGGTCGGGGTGCAGAGGTGGTCCACCGTGGTTTTGTATTAAAAGATGTTAAGTAGACAGGAAATGTAAAAGTATTACTGGATAATTATATGTTACGGTAAAACATTGCCAGCGAAGCACTATTTAAGCCCATAACTACTCTTAAAAACAATAAATAAATAAAAATACAATTAAAATGAATATCAATTATTTGCATTTGTGTTTAATCCAAATTATGTCAGTGACTCTACAAGGACCCTCGGGGATCCAGGGACCCCATAAATGCTAATATTTTAACACAGACTACAGCTGCATGAATGTATAAAAAATTTTTATTGAGATGATAAATGCTGCTAAATTTCATTTAGCAGCATACATAGATTAAAATATTTTAA
>NW_015114441.1:85127-85649 GCF_001443285.1 Poecilia latipinna | reverse complement strand
TTGAGTTTGAGCTCTGTTTGTTCACAAATACAAATTTGTAAACTGCAATTATAACTTATTGCTTTTCGTGTTGGCCAGTTAAATTACTCCCCGTCTCACAGATTTCACTAAATCTAACACAGAAGCTATTAGAGGTGCTGATGATTTTAGCAGCAAGAGGGGCCCCTAAGTCAAATTCTGTTCAAGGCCTCATACAGCCTTGGACCGGCCCTGTATGATGAGTTAAATCTGCTGTACTACGCAGAGATGCGCAACAAATGGGAGGTTTATTTTAATGCTGCTAAAGTGGCGTTAGTAGCTCTTCCATTTCGTGTCTGTTGAGTTTTTAATAAGCGTCACAGAAACTATTCTGGTTGGTCGAGTTTATGGGACGAGTTTCTCAGATCTCCATGCGGCCGTGCGTATTAACTCTAAGTAGACAACGCATTTGATATGGTTTGATGCATCGTGTAACTGGAAAAATAATACTAAAAATAATAATAAAATGACATAAAATCTGCGTGATGTGTGACTCTGAGGAGA
>NW_015114441.1:59299-82153 GCF_001443285.1 Poecilia latipinna | reverse complement strand
TTTAATGCTGCTAAAGTGGCGTTAGTAGCTCTTCCATTTCGTGTCTGTTGAGTTTTTAATAAATCACAGAAACTGTTTTGGTTATGGGACGAGTTTTTCTGATCTCTGCGCACTGCATGCATTGACTCTGTCTGACTAAGTGGACAAAGCTTTTGATATGGTTTGATTATTCGTGTAACCGGGAAAAATAATAATAAAAATAATAATAAAGTAATATAAAACCAGAGTGAAGGGTGACTACGAGGAGAGTGCGGAAGCTCCTCACTGGGCTGAACCTGCACGATGAGGTTAGCGCTGGTTGGTTAACCGCTAACGTTCCGGACAACCGGGAACACATACATAAAGTTTATAGCGTAGACAGCCAGAGCCACATCCTGGGCAGCGTGTTAAGATGTCATAAATATAAATCATTCTCACTGCTCCCTCAACACTTTTAATCGCGCTTTCACCTCTGAAAGCGCGATTAAAAGTTAGTCCTGCGGTTCACATTGAGCTGCGCAACCAGATCTAACGTGGTTCGTTTTAAACTCCTACCTTGATGCAGAGTGCTCCAAAGAAACATAATTCCTCACAGGAGGTTGATGTAAATATCCTCACAGGTCAGCTTGTGTCGAGTTTGAGTGAAAGGAGGTGCGTGATCCACGCTGAGATAAACTTTAGACATTCAGCTGCTGCAGCGCGCGAGGCAACGCGCAGAGGCGCCAACGGTGTGATTGGCCCGCTCTGCCAGCTTTAAATGCATAAACTATAAACCTATCTTCTATAAACTTATCTTTTAGGAATAAATCTCCTTTGCCAATGAAACATTTAGAGCAACAGAGACGCTTGCAATCTGACTTTAAAAAAAGAGAATTGATTATTATTATTAGTTTTTTAATTATTATTTTCCTAAAAACAAAAGCAAGCAAGGGTGCTAGTAAAGCATGGCTTGCCGCCAGGCTTATAATACACTGGGGGAAACCCTGGATGGTATTAAGAAAATACATTTAAAATATGCTAGTTTTAAAACTTAGCAACATGTCTTGATTGGAATAGCCTAATTATAGTCTTCAGATTAATAACTTATTCTGCCCTATTGACCTTTATGTTACATGTAGTTACAGCAGATTGTTTGCTAAGATCCTCTGATCTGCCCTTTGTCTGTGTGGGAAACAATCAGGAGAAGTTCCAGCTTCACACTGATCTGTGAAAAGCCGTAAAACAGCAGGAGTTCAGGCCAGTGGAGGAGCAGCTCTGCTTCCACTTTGTTTACATAAAGGAGACAACTGATGTTTGATCTTGAAAACAAATTGCAGGGAGTTTCTAACTTTAAAAAGGGTCAAAGACAGCTCCTGGTTGGCTGAGCAAAGATACGCCTTATTTGAATAAATTAAAGGTAAGAATACGCCTTTACTATAAAACTTTCTACACAGAAGTAACAAATTAGATTTTGCTCTTGCAATTTCTCCAAAGACGTCTTTGCTTTTTGTTTGTCATTTCCATCTTTTGTCTTTTTCTCTCTCAGGTAAGTTCATGTGTTGTTTGTGCTCTGAGGTTTCTGATGTTATGTGATGTGCTTTTCTGGTGATAGTATGCATCTGTCTTGAATAAATGCTGATTATTGTGACGCTGTTATCTCTGCGTGATCTCAGTCTTTGCGCACAGCATTTTCTGAATCCGGGCATAAGAGAGGATATAACGAGTCAAAAGGTTTTAAAAAGGGTTAATAAGTTTTAGAAAGTTTCCTCTCTTAATAGTATGCAGGGCTAAATGAGTTTCAGCCAGGTTTTGGAGCTCCTCATAGCACTTGGTGGATGTCATCAATATTCTCTTGTCTTCAGATCATGGACTTCTCTGTTCTGGTTTTGCTAGATCTCAGTGCTGCTTTTGACACACTTGACCACAATATTCTCTTAGAATGGCTTGAACTTGACAGTATCAAGGAAACAGCACTGGCCTCTCATCTAAATTCTGCATTACATTGGCTCTTGAGGCCTTGATCTGATGATCCCTGATATATATGCTTCCCATCAGAAAGGATGAGATAAAATTCCACTGTTAAAATTGCTAAGAGCAATATATATATAGAGCTGATAATATTCAGCTCTATATATCCATAAACCAGCTATTTACATTTTGTTTTAACAATTTGTCTTTCATCTCTGGAAAATGTTTAAAATGATCCTGTAAGGAATATCCTGTGTAGGAGTGATGCTGAAAAACTACTTCTTGCATTTGTTATTTGAAGGCTGTAATTCTTTACTATCAGGAAGTGATAGGTGATAGAAGTGATAGAGATAGGGTGAGAAGCTTGGTCATCCGGGAGGGACTCAGATTAGAGCTGCTGCTCCTTCACGTCGAGAGGAGCCAGTTGAGGTGGCTCGGGCATCTGGTCAGGATGCCTCCTGGACGCCTCCCTGGTGAGGTGTTCCAGACACGTCCCACCGGGAGGAGGCTCCGGGGAAGACCCAGGACACGATGGAGGGACTATGTCTCTCAGCTGGCCTGGGAACGCCTTGGGGTTCCTGGTGGAGCTGGAAGAAGTGGCTGGGGAGAGGGAAGTCTGGGCCTCCCTTCTGAAGCTGCTGCCCCCCGCGACCCGACCCTGGATAAGCGGAAGAAAATGGATGGATGGATGGATCAGGAAGTCTACAAAAAACAGCTGATCCAAAAACCTGCAGATTTCTCTTGAAAATTAAAAAGAGGGATCATATTTTCCCTCTTTTAGCTTCATTGGTTCTCTGTTAAATCCAGAATACAATTTAAGATTTTACTTCTTGCATATAAAAGCCATTTATAATCATCTGAGTAATCATCTGAGTGTCTCGGAAAATTTTAGAAATATGAAGGACAATGCACTTGAGTGCTGCAAATTATTTTATCAGTTTACTGGTGGACATTGTAGTGGTCTTTGAAATCTACATATTTTAAACTGTCAACATCATGGATCAAAATCAGAATCACTTATATTGCCATTGCCAATAAACAAGTTCACAGGCTAGGAAACAGTTTTAATGTATTGATGCAAAAATAAAGAAATAAAACATGACTATGAAAAAGAAAAATATGTATGAATGTGCAAAGTAGCAGATTGATAAAGTGTCTGTGTTAATTAACTATTATTTATCAATCTAATGGCTGAGAGAAAGAAACTGTTCTTGTGGTGGGAAGTTCTGGTCTGGCTGGACCGTAGTCTTCTACCTGAGGGCAGGAGGTTACACAGACTGTGTTCAAGGTGAGAAGGACCGATCCTTCTCACCTTGAACACAGCCTGTGTAACCTCCTCCGCAGTCCAACCTGTATGACCTAAAGTCCTGGAGGAGTACAGGTTCTGTAAAGGTCAGAGGTTGTAGCTGATCACCTTCTCAGAAGTGTACGTGACGCGCAGTAATCCATGTTTGTCCCTCGCTGTGTCATGGATTGCGGTTTGTAGTGATGAGGATAAAGGATAAGAAATGGTTGGTTTAATGATCAGATAATACAGAGAACAACAGGGAAGAACAACAGAGGATCCAACAAGGAACAGGAGGTACAGGTGAACTTAAATACACACGGGGGAAAATAAGGGAACAAGGGACAGCTGGGAACAATAAGGGGCTAGACACGGCAGCACAGGGACTAATTTAACTAACACACACAAAAACCCACATCCTTGCAGGTTGTGGACCCAGTGTACCATGTGGTGATAGAGTAGGTGAGGATGGATTTAATGATGATTGTATAACACTGCACTTAATGCTGAAGTTCTTTTTTTTTGTTGAAATTAAAGTTTATATGGCAATTTACATTTAAGTTTAATGTAACCTTCATTAGATGTCAGTGTGAACAGTTTATTACTCTGACAGAAGTGCATTCACAGAAGAGATGACATCACATGCAGCATGCTGTGGCATAAGAAAGTCCCCCTTCACCTTATTTAGTCCCACTAGATTATCAGTTTCTGAAATTGTATTCCTTGTCTTATATAAAAAAAAAATAGGCCAGCAATGGAAAACATTGGCTAGAGTGATTTTGACACATCTGATGCGCTTCCACATAGATGTTGAATGTAAACCAGTTAAGTGTGCACACCCATCAAACTTGAAACGTCGGAGGCGTTTTTGACACGCGTAACGCGTTTAGTGTGAGCGCACCATTACAGTAAAGTCTTCCTCTGGCTGCCTTGGGTTCACATTTTGTCACCATCTCCAGAAGAACAGCAGGCTGCTTAGCTGTGACATGTTCTTTTCACTGTTAACCTGTCAAAATGAGCTTTACAACACATATAGTTTGGACTATGGAGTAGAGCATAGGTGAATTATCAGGAAAAAGTACTTTAACAAGTAAACTACAGCTATGAATCCTGAAGGCATCGTTCATATGGCAGATTCAAACTCTGTCGCTTGTCTGCAGAAAACATCTTATCCAGAGTAAGTCACCTTGACAACAGAGCCAGCTGTTACGTTACAAACTTGTCTGACTCTCATGTTGTGCCTACTTGGCTCATCATCCCCCCAAAGGAACTGTTATGAAGCTCCTTCCTTCTAATTGAAATGGATCGAACGATTACATAATACCCCCGTTTAATCTTTCCCTCCCCTACTTCTTTTTCCTGTCACTATCTCTAAATGATAGCAGCAGATTGAACGTGTGGTATAAATCTGCTACAGGGCCCCGTTTGTGGTAGTAATCCATTTGCTTTTTCTTCAGCACAGCTTCTGTGCCATTTGTGCTTTTCAGTTTTAACCTCCTCACATTACTCATTTAGTAAATACACTTCAACTAAAACATTGGAGTTATTTTTAGGGAGCTTGAGAAACAGATTGACACAAGAGATTCATAATGGATGTTTTACATAACACCTGCCCCAGAGAGCTTTGAAGGCTGAATGACAAGAGTTTTGAAGGGCAGAGACTGGCAGATCATTCTAATGAAATGGCCTGTCGGTTCAACATTATGCTGCAAGGAGTACTTAGTATAGAACCTGTGGTTAAAGTGTTTCTCCTTCCTTCCTCTGTTTCCTATTGCTCTGTTACACCAGAGTGGAAGCTTTTCTGTTACAGTGAAGAGACAGCAGGATTTATGAGATCTCTAAGAGATGAATGTGTAGATATTCAAATCGGCTACAGAATCCTGATTCAGAGTGAGATTGAAGACAATGCTTTGGTCCAGTGACATGACTGGTACACAACTTTATATGAAACCTAAAATAGATGCTTACATTTTGATTTTGACGTGTAGATATTTTGAAAGTTTTTAATTGTGCTTTCATAAATTGCATGTTGCTCCACTATGTAATTTGAACCAATCTGCTGGGTTTCTTTAGATAAAAAAACTAATTGGAATAATTAATTTGAGCATACTGTACTGTTTGATAATCAATGGGAATATGTGCATAATTAACATGAAATTATTTTTTGTAAAGTGCCTGGAGACATTTGTTTGTGAATTGGTCCTTTTTTATTATGTCAATATAGTTTTCTATTAAAATGTCATTAATTGCAACTAATTAATTAAAGACCCTGCAATTAACTCAGTTAAATATGTTAAAGGAGCCCCACCACTAATGATTTTAGGTGGAGTTTTAGGCTCTCTTGTTGTAGTTAAAATTGAAAATAGTTTAGCTTACTTTGAATTTATATGTGAAATCCATGTGCCTATCTTTCTCCATGAATATGTCTGTCACTCTGTTGTTAGAATCATCCTTGTTTTCATTCATTTTTAAAAGGGTCTGCTTCATTGGATCATCTTCAGGATGATCCTGGAGATCATCCATTGGCAGTTGAAACATAATCGCCCGTGCAGTAATTATCCAATAGGAGGCTCGTACCTATTTCCTTAGTTAAATCCAGGCGGCGACTGTCTTTTTGGCCAGGGAATGTAATGTCCCCATTAGAGGCTAAATTTAGATGTAATATTGCACCTGTTGTGGCTTTATTGTCGGTTCTAATCTATGTGGAAAGGTATTACAAAGTTGATGGCTTTGCAGTGATTGGATCAAACAATGTATCAATAAAATTGAGGGTTTTTTATCAGGCCCCAAGTATGTTGTCTCTGTACTGGTTTGTATGGCACATTAAACCTTCCACCCACTTCCATTCCATTCCAATATTGTGTTATCCCAGTGGCAAAGCCTCTGTACCTCTGGTCTAATCTGTGGCCATGGTTGAGCGCACAGCTGATAGTCTTCATAATAGATGTTAATCTCTGCTGTTTACTCGGCCCCGCACCTCCCTGCGCTCTTTTACAGCACCTGTCTTGTGCTACATGGTCCATCTTACAATTTACCTTTTGGTCTTCATAAGGCATTATTCAAAAACCTAAAACAGTTTGAATGTTCCAGAAGTTAATTTACATTAATGAACAACTTGAACTTGTTCTGCAATAAAAGAGTAAAATTTTCACCCTAGCTACCCATGCATGCAAACCACCTCACTGAGTGGTACGTGGATGCTGGTCATGTACCACAGTGTCATGCTGAACTGGGATTGGGAAAATCCCGGATTAGAGCATTTATAATCTGGCTGCTGTGGCACTGTGGGACCCTGCAGCTCAACAAAAATAAAATACCAATCCCATCACCATTAGAAACGTGTGGGGGAAAGGGGTTCTGCCGTGGACATATGTTGAGACAAACTAGTTAACAGCACGATACGTAGCAGCATCAGAAGGAGGAGTAGAGGTGTCACTTTAGCTCTATTCTGGGGTATTTCAATATTTTCTCATGTTTCCCATGTGATGTCTGCCGCCTACCCTACATTAATGCAATCTGTGCTTATTTGTGAAATGGCTTAGTAATTTTGCTCATTATTATATGCCATCTGGGTATCTGGAAGATCTGAAAAAACAAGGTTCAGTGAGAATTTGCATAAAACTGGCCACAGTTAGATGTTGGGATCTAACAGTGGCAGAACAGTTGATGATGATGGTGATGATGATGATATGATGCATAATAAAAGTGGAAAAGATAACCCAAAAGTGCTTAGTTGAAGAGAAAACTGTTAGGAAATATGTCTGCCTTGCAGTCTTTCAGTCAAAATGTTATTTGGGGTCTTCTTTACTTAGTTCTGCATTTTGGGGGCATTTGTCCAATTTTGGTTTTGCATTAAATACATACAGCTGTCTAAATTCCAACTGAAGGTACATAGTCTTTCTGTTTGGTAAATTTAACAATGACTGTATTGAAAGGTTGAAGTCCATAACAGTTGTGACACCAGAGGAGCCTCTGACAGTAATAGTCTGTTGGGCTTTATGGATGAACAATAATCAGCTGGCTAGAAACTGAAAAATTCTATCTTTTTCCAAACAGTGAAGTCATCAGTATGCTCAGTATGGAAGTTCTTTCAAGAAAACTTGAAGATAGCAATTTTCAGTAAAGGTGAGTTCTGTAAAAATGAAGTCAGAGGTAGAACAGCTGTAAGACTAAAAAAAAAAGAAATCCCCACATATCAGTACATTGGTGGGTATCTGATGTGTTTTCCACATATCTAACCAATCCTCATCTGTAATTGTAACGTCAAGCTCTGATTTCCATTTTTCTTTTATAAACTTAGTTGATCATTTACCCATTATCAATTTTGATATAAAGTAAGTATAATTAAATTTTTTATTCCATTGAATGAATTCATCACAGTTTGAATCACACTACTCATTTCCACAGAGGGATCCCATCAGATTTCTGTCATGGTAGTGTCTCAGTTGTAGGTGTTTGTCAAATTTGTGTTCATCTAAATTATACTTGAGCTGGAGAGTTTTCTGAAAACTCACCAGCTCCCTGTTCTTCTGTCGAGTATACCATGCTGTGACCCCCTTGTTTACTCATTGTTTGAATTATATTGCTGGCTTAAAATTGCTATTATATGCTACCCATCTGAGCACTTTTATGTCCTTCTTTATCCTGTTGTTTTAGTATTTTGAACCATAGTTCCAGTGTAAATGCTCTAATTTTATCCATGTACTTTTTAATCTTCTCATATCTCTCATAGTCTCAAATAACACACTGAATATGGTATTCTCCATACTTTCTTCATATCCTTCCACGTTGCTGTGTGATCTGCTTTGTCCCAACATATAAGTTGTCTGAGCTGAGTTGCATTGAAGTACTCCTTAAATTTTGGGAGATCCATACCCTCTTTGTCTTTCGATACCTGGAGAGTTTCATATCTAACTCTAGGCTTTTTGACATCCAAATGAATATCTTGTGTTATCTTGTCCCAGGTCACAACATTTGTGTCCCAGGTCACAAATTTTGTTTGAGGGACCTCTATTGGTAATGACTGGAACAAATACAGAAGTCTTGGCTGGACATTCATTTTGATAGTTTCAATTCTTAAGGTCAGATCTAGAATTAGAGTAGATGTTTTTTTGTTTTGTTTTTTGTATCTCGTGGCTTATTTTATCATAATTTGCTTTGTAAAATGTAGATAACCCTTCAGTGATATTAACTCCCAGGTTATCATATTCCATTTGATTGGAAACAATTCCTGAATTTCTTTTGATGGAGTATTATTGAGTGTTAAAAGGTGTGTTTTGGTTTAATTAATTTTGTATTTTCTCTATGAAGAGAGCAAACAGTGTAGGTGATAGACAGTGCCCCTGTCTGGTTGATCTCTGTCAACTGAATTTGTCAGGCTTCCATTTATGTTGATTCTCGCAATGGGATGGTGGTATAATGTCTTTCTACTGTTGCGTCCACCAGGCTCTTTTAATGGGGTAACATTAAAGGAGACCACACAAGGATTTTCTGATTTCAAGAAAAATGATTTTATTAAATTACACTAAAGAAATAAAACCTGAAAAGGGAATACCTGAAATGAGAAATCAAATTAAATTAATGCAAAACCCATAAATAACCAAAAATAATCAAAGCCAAACCAACGCTAACAAAAACCAACCAGAAGATACGATACAAACCAAACCAAACAAGGTTCTGAGGAGGGAGAGGGAAAAGCCTTCCTCTATGCTGCATGCATTGCAGCAGCTTTAAAGCAGCAAAGCAGCAAATCAGCAATCAGCGCAAAACACAAGACTTGCAAAAGGCCTGTCTTCAGAACCCTGCAAGAAAAAAGGTCAGAGACCCACTGCAGCCATAAGACCTCCCCCCTTTAAACAGAGGGGGACCTCTGTAGCCATTAAGCTTGTTAGTCTGGTACATCAATGGCACGAGACAATGCATCAGGCACCACGTTTTCAGTGCCTCGAATGTGCCGAATCTCAAGGTTGTAAGGTTGAAGGAATAAGACCCATCACATCAACCGCTGATATGGACTCTGTAAGGAGTGCGGAAAGGCCAAGGGGTTAATTATTCGACCATTGAGAAAGAGGCCTTGGCTCTTATTTGGGCACTGCAACATTTTGCTGTGGGCAGGGTTGCTTTTCCGTTGTGGTGTATTCAGAACTTAAGAGGAGCTTGACATTTTCAAACGCCGTCTGACAGGCCAAGAACCCCTTAAATTGGACTTTAGCCTTTGATAGGTCAGTTAATGGAGCCACTTCAGTAGAAAAATTCTCACAAAAGTTTCTATAGTAACCCACCATCCCCAGAAAACTCATCAATTTCTTTTTTGAGGTAGAAGGTAGAAAGCTATTAATGGCTTGGACTTTAGCTCTTACTGGTTTCACTTGTTCTTGCCCAACAACTTTTCCCAAATAAGTTGCTGTAGCTCTTGCAAACTCACATTTAGCTAAGTTCACAGTTAGACAAGCATCCTGAAGACGCTGAAACAACTTCCGGATACGTAGCATGTGTTCAGTCCATGTGTCACTGACCACTACAGACCACTACATCATCTAAGTATACAGCACAACCTTCCAGCCCGGCAACCACTTGGTTCATCAACCGCTGGAAAGTGGCACGTGCATTCCTAAGGCCAAAACTCATTACAGTGTAAGAGTATAATCCAGATGGTATGATAAAGGAAGACACCTCTTGGGCTCGAGCAGACAAGGGTACTTGATAGTAACCTTTGAGCAAATCAAATTTACTCACATACCTTGCAGTTCCAACCTGATCGACAATCTTCCATCTGAGGAAGTGGGTAGGAGTCAGGCTTTGTAATGCTGTTCAGTTTCCTATAATCAGTACAGAATCTATAAGTACCCTCAGGTTTTTTAACCAACAAACATTTACCCCATTATGGGCGCGAGGTGAAGGAGCCTAAGGAGCGCAAGGGCATGATCGGCGCTCTATTGATGACAGTGGGTGAAAAAAGGCTCAACTCCGGTGGTCTCTACTGACCCACCCTGCCTCATTTCCTTAGTGTAATGCCCAGCTCACACTACACAATTTTGGAATAGTCGGCCGATTGTCCGACCATTTTCAAAACATGAGACCACACACTAGTCGACAAAAAATCGTAGGTATAAGGGTCGTGCCTTGTGTTGTTCAGCCACAGGACAAGAGCAACACACCACACATGAACCTATTTCTCTCACCGACATTCAGATTTCAGACAGAAAATCCTGTAAAAGCCAACTGTATCACATGTAAATTTATAATAAACAAACATGGCTGATGATGTAGAAGCAATAGCGATAGTTTGTGAGCTTATGTTAAGCAATTAAAGATATAACAAAAAGGAAAGGAGTTGGATAAGAGTGGAGGACTGGGCTTTATTTACTGCACTATGATATGAGGTGAGTTGGGCAAAAAATGTGTAGTGTGAACTGGGCTAAACGGAGGAGTGAACTATTGCATCAGGTAGTCGGATATGCCCATCTTCTCTATCTGAATCTAATGATTATTGAAGGGCAATATACGATTCAAGGATTTCTTATTGTCATACCAGCTTGGTGATGTGGTACAACATTTGTACTCAGGTCCCAGATTAAGAAATTTTCAACACAAAATAATAGATAAAAAAATAAATGAATAATAAAGTAATTTAACCTGTCTGTCACGAGACACCCCTGTCATTGTGAATGACAACCTGAGACCAACAGGTTAAGTTATGTGTCTGTGTGTAGCAAATCTATGTGCAGAAGCTGCATTTGGTGCAGCTTGAGTTCAGCAGTCTGATGGCTGAAGGGGAGAAACAGTTCCTCAGCCTGGTGGTTTTGTTCTGGATGCTCCTCAGCCTCCTGCCTGAGGGGAGCAGCTGGAACAGTCTGTGTGCAGGATGGGTGGAGTCCTTCATGATGCAGACCACATTCCTCCTGCATCTTGATGTGTGGAAGTCTATCGTAAAGGAAAGGCTGCTCCCCACAGCCCTCTGTACAGCCTTAACCACCCTCTGCAGAGCCGTCCTCTTAGCAGCAGTGCAGCTGCAGGTGCAGAGAACGCTCTCCACCACACAGCGATAGAAGCTCCTCAGGACTGAGTTCCCAAGTGTTTAACAACTAGTCTTTGGTGAATGTTCAGTTTTGTTCATTATTCTTACCTCTTTTCTTGCAGTTTTGTAGCTTTTCTCTCACTCTGTGTGTCGTGTCTGGTTTCGGTTCTTCCCTCTTTGATCGCTGCCTCTCCTCTGCTGCCATGGTGTCTTCTCCTGGCTCAGCAGTGTAGCCCCTTTCCTTCGTGTCCTGTGCTGCTGTTCTGGCACTTTTGTATGTCTTTGTTTCGTTATCCCAGTGTATCCGGATTTTAGCAAGAGGTGTCTGGAAACATATTCCTTTCTCCTTCAATCCTATTTTTTTAATACTCACATATGCTTTTTGTTTCAGAACAATTTCTGTTGGTTAATCATGATCAAAGTAGATTTGTTTGCTCTTTACCTGAATCTTTTTCTGCCAGGCTTTCTTCAAGATTGTTTCTTTCGTCTCTAATTGTAGGAAGTTGACCACGATTGATCTGGTTGCCTCTCTTAGGCTTGGTTTCTGGGTGAGGTCTCGGTGGCTCGTTAAATCTGGAGATTGGCCCCATCTGAAAGCTCTAGTTCCTTTTTTTAAAAGTTTCTCTAGATATCTAGCTGTGGAGCTCTACATCCGTTGGTAGACTGAAGACTTGGATATTGTTCCTCCTTTTTCCAAAAGGTTAGAGTCCTTGTCAAACGGCGTTTTGACTAAAGTCCAAAGGGTTGAAGTCCCAGTTGACGGCGTCTCAACTAAAGTTATACAGCTTTTTATTTCTCTTTCTCACTGTTAACGTTTTAATTGTTTTTTTTCTTTTTTTAAATCTCTCTCTTTCTCACATGCTGTTTTTACTTTAATTATGTAAAGCACTTTGAAATGCCTTGCTGCTGAAATGTGCTATACAAATAAAATTTGATTGATTGATTTGATTGATTGATCTCCCTTCGAGGTCGATTAGTTTTTCACGCATTCACTGTGTTTGCTCCAAAATCTTTGTTAGCACCTCATTATTGTCCATCTTTCACACCTCCACCTCAACTATGCATGTCTGGGCCTTGCTGATGTTCATTTCCTGTGTCTGTAGCTATTGGTTGTTCTGGAAACAAGAAATAGACTTAAGTAGTTAAGTCTATTTCTTATCTCAGACAAGAAATAGACTTAAGTAGTTAAGTTTATTTCTTGTCTGAGATTTGTTATTTCTTTCTTCGTTTCTGTCTTCAGCTCATCCTTAAGTACGGTTATCTCAAGGCATAGCTCTTTTTTAAGGGCTCTAATATGTCCTCTAATAGTAGCAAGCTCATTTTTGCAGAGTCTCCTTGCTATTGTGTTCTTCCATTTTCTTGTCTCTTGTTTTTTATATATTTTTTTTCTTCTCTTGTTTATCCCACTCATGCTTTAGTTTTGTCTATTGAGTTATTATTTCATTGTGGGTATTTTTTACCCGATCTATAAAAGTCAACAACACAGAAAAAGAGTCACTAGAATTATCACAGTTCTGTAAAAATATTGCTGGAGGAGCCTTAAAAATCAGTAAACAATAGCAACGAAGTGAATTAGTTGACAACAGTGCTTCTTTCGTCCTTATCACACCCCCTCCGCTTAGCCCCATGTTTAGCTATGCCCACTGTTGTGACAAAAAAGAAAGTTTGGCTTATTCACTGGGGAAAACAAAACCTGATCACAGAAGTTTTCTAAGAAGTTATTATCTTTTTGAACTCTTGAACTGTTGTACCAGGTCACACAGCTGCTGTGCCAGAGATGTGAAAAGACATCTTAGTTAAACTGACGGAAAGTCCCATGCTTACGTAACTGGTGGATATTAAAAAGCGATGTGTGTATTTGTTTCTTCTCTCCTGGATTTGACGAAAGTTTCAATGGTCATTTTATTTTATTTGATCCTTGAATAAAATAATGATAGAATATATTCTGTGTTATTCTTGATAATTTTTTTAATTAGAACAGTGTCATATATCAAAATAAGATTATTTAATAAATCTCCTTACACCCACTTTGCTGGAATCTTTCAAAATTTGCCCTAGGGTGAGGTTTAGCTATCAGAGGGGAATTTGTTAAACTGTTAGCTGCTTCTGCATACTCCTTAATAATTCCCTGTCTACCTTCCGGAAGGCAATTTTTTTTCTTAGCAACTCCTTCAGGTTACCAGTGGTAAAGCAGGACCACCAGGCTAAGCATTGTTTATTTATTTATTATAAGATTTTTTTCTTATACACTGCTTGTAACAGTGATAGCAAAGATGGGTTAAAGAATCTTTTTGGTGAAAGGGTTGGAAGCACAATGGCAACAATAAAGTCAGTATGTGAACACACAAGGAGACTGAGGTCAGGTGTTTTTTTATTCACTGGAACTCTGTAACCACAGACTTTTACTGGTTTTCACACTAACAACTTCAGTGAATAAACTAACAAGTAAGAGCCAAACATTTTCAGATACATGAAACAACTGAAGTGCAATATTCTAATAATTATTTTCATTGTATTTTTTTATGGTTGTCTTTTTTAAGATTTTATAGTTGGTGCTTGGGTATCGGAATGTCTTCTAATAACACATAATAACGTAGTTATTATTTCCTGTCAACTTTCAACGTTTTTTTAACTGAAAAACATGGTAGATTTATTACATAAGATTATTTAATAAATCCATTGGATGGCTGACATAACGCCCCCATCATTTTAGAGAGATCTCGGGTAAACCCTGATAAAAACTTTGTTAGGGAAACATTTAACAGTTCTGGTGGGGATGATCTTGTTCTCATAGAGGTTTATATCACCGGTCACTCTTTTAGTCCATTTTGCTGGCACAGAGCCTCCCAGTCTGTACCCTCAAGATAACCCTGCAGGCCTTCTTCAATTTCCTTTAAACATCTTTTCACTGTTATTTAGTCACAGTTTACCTCTGAACAACAGGTTTATAGCCTGAGCAGAAAAAAAACAAGGCTGTCATCTTATTTGCCAAGAGGAGCTCATGCCTTGGAGAAGTTTGGATTGCTGAAATTTAAATTAAACAAATAGTGTTTTGTTTTCCCTGGCAGAACAGCTGACAAACTGTTGAAAAGTTGAAAGTGTAGCTGAGAGCATGGCATGATCAAGATCATCAGAACCACCACAAACACACTGATATGTTGTGTTAGCAACAATGTGTCATGTCGGATGATACTCGATTAGCCCACATGCAAGTACACAGCCAGGAGAACAAGGAAAGTTCAATGGGTTTATTGTTGCGGGAAGGAAAATCAACTGGTGCGAGCGGCGGGCAGCAGCACCAACAGCACACTGAGAGGGGAAAAGGGAGATGGTGAGTTGAGGTGGTGGAACCTTGCGTAGCTTCAGAGATAAACAGAAGAACTTACGGGTGTGGGTGGTATAGAGAAGGCTTGGAGGGGTCTGCGATTCTGGGTTTCACTTTCCTTGGTTTTCGGGGGGGAGGGGAAACGGACAGGTCGGCCAGGGCCTCAGAGCGTCTGAGCGAAACGTCCTGATCCGGATGCTCGGGTGGTCAAAACTTAGTCAACAATCTGGCGTCGAAGTGTTGGCCACCGCCTCTCTTAAGCTGCAGGTAAGAGCGTAATTGCTGACCGGTGTGTAGCTGACGCAACAGGTCCGTCCCCCGAGCAGCCGTCTCCAGGACTCCACCTAGAGGAGAAAACCAACCCCAACCTCCACCCAGAACCTAACACAATGCAGCCGATGGCATCACATGCATAGTCAGCAACTGCTGAAGCGGTTGCTGAAATAACACAGCTGAACCACTGCCCATATTATTGGCAAGTAATATGGACAAAACTTGCTATAGTTCCAGCCTGCATAGATGACACTTTACTTGTATTAAACAGTCTCTTATTGACAACCACAACTTGTGTTTTCTGCTGATGCTGTCAGATTAAGAGGTCAGGCCTTTCGCTGGGAATGGTGAGACATCTGGTAATTCATCCAGGCATGAAAAATCTCTGTTTCCATGGTAACAGTTTTCAAGTTTATATAATTCATGTTTTTATTTTTTATTTTAGTTCTTGTTCATAGTGCTGCAGAAACCTCTAAGTGAGATTTACTGAGTTTAATACTGATTGTAGCAAACATCTGAATGTTTCTCAGCGGGAAGACTTTAAATCCCAGATTTTAAGCTTGATTGGATGTTGAACTACTGTATCATATTACTTTACACCTCTGTGGGTTGCAACTCCTTCCGTGTCTCAGTTCAGCTACTATTAGAACTAAGTATTGCCTGATGTTTTGTGTTAAGGTAAATGCAGAACAAACCAGACTGCCTCTTTTGGGACATAATTCATTGTGTTTTCTGTTAGGGTAAGGGTTGTGGGCTAATCCCAGCTTTACTTATTGAGGCAGAAATGTAACAACATCATGATGTTTTTTCATGTCAGAAAAGCACAGCATTTTACCTTAATATAAGAAGGACATTGGGTTGTAGCTAACATCTCTCCCTCATCTCTTAGCCATCAAGCCATATGGCCAGTACAGATTAAAAGGCATTTGTTGTCTGCGCCTACCCCGCCTGGTGGATTACCCACTGGGTTGGGTGTGTTTGTGTGTTGGATGTAAGGAAAGATGAAGGGCTGTGTTGGCAAACTAATGAGTAAAAAAAGGATAGAAACATTCTTGTTCAGACTGCGTGTTGAAGGACTGCATGACCTCTGAGTTAAATGTGAAGTGTGACCTTTAATCAGCATATATTATACTGGCTGCTTTATCTGAATGAAGATATTGGCAAAGAGGGTTCTTGCGAGATTGGCTTGGACATTAATGAAATTACATGGATTGGAAGTGAATGAAATTGAAAAGGGTTGTGACTTGTCAGAACTGGTTAATCTGGCTATATATTAAATCTGACAGAGGATTAAGGATTTTGTGAGGATCCCGCTTGATTCTCATCTCCCTTCAGTGCTCCATCTGGGATTTTTCCCATTGAGCTAGATTTCTTTGTTTGATTTTCAACAGGACCAATCAGCGAACAGAAGGAGTTGTGAAGGATTACGTTAGTTTTCTGCATTATTTTAGAATTCCAGTCTGGCTAAATAGGGTGTGGTAATAGCAGTGGCCCATTTACTTGGTCTGGTGAGATGACTTTGCTGCAGAGCACTGTGAACAGCTTGAAGAAGGATTTGGTGGAATTAAAGGAAAAATGCAAGGATATGGAAAGACAAATGATTAGGTGCAACATCAGAATCCTTAGTGTCCCCGAAACAACTGGCTCCAGCTCTGCAGCAGTGATTGCTAAGTTATTAGCCAAGGTGCAGGGTTTCCCACCCAAAACTTGCTAAGCCCGGTTGTCGGGGCACCGAGGCGGTCCTCCAGTGGCCCACGTGTTTTTGTATTAAAAGAGAAGAAATGTAAAAATATTACTGGGTAATTAAATGTTACGGGAAAACATCTCCAGTGAAATGCTATCTAAACCCACAACTAGTCTTAATAACAACAAATCAAAATATACAGTTAAAATTAATATCAATTATTTGCACTTCTGTTTAATCCAAATTCAGTCAGGGCTCCAGGGGCCCATAAATGCTAATATTTTAACACAGACCACAGATACATAAATGTAACATTTGTTTGAGATTATCAATGCTGCTAACTTTAATTTTATGGTTTCAGCACACAGGCTGCGCAGTTGGTAGAGCTGTTGCCTTGCAGCAAGAAGGTTCTGGGTTCGATTCCCAGCCTGGGGTCTTTCTGCATGGAGTTTACATGTTCTCCCTGTGCATGCGTGTATAACGGGTGCAAGGGTTACGGACCTGTTAGCAGCAGATGATGAAGCTGACAAACAGCAATTAAATGAGCACATGGGAGACACAGTCTGTGTTACTCCAATTTCTCTCAGCTTATTTATTGAATAAACCAGCTCATTTTATTATCAATACATCCCAATTTATAGTTCAGTAATTTACTGTATATATAGTCTATGTAGACATGTTCCATCATAAACATTAGCTTTTCTTAAACCAGAAATAATCACATCATATTTTGTCACAATTTCCTCAGGTAACATGCACTTTCAATTGACTGCACTTTATATGCATAATTAAACACACAGTGACATTTAATGGGCATGTATGTTAAGCTATTGTAAACTGGTATAACCATCTTTGAAGACAAACTACTTCAAGTGAATGCATTAAATCACAGCTTAACCTTCCAAAACTATGGAGGACCAAAACCGACATAATAAGAAATAAAAGAATAAATATATATTTTGATAAGAATTAAAAGCATAAATATATATTTAGTTTTTCCTTTTAACTTACACATGAGTTTCTGTCAAGAAAAATTGATATTTTGCTTTGTCTTTTTTCCCTCGATAACAACAGCTCTATCGGACTCTGCCAGGGGTGTTCCTTTGTTTTGTCTGGATGTTGCCACCTGCCCTAATGTGTCCTTTCCTCTTTTTTGTTAGAAAGGGTGGAGTACTCCCTATTTAACCCAGAAAAGGATTATTTTAGTATATTAGTACCGTATTTTCCGCACTGTAAGGCACACCTACAAACCTTCAATTTCCTCAAAAGCCGACAGTGCGCCTTATAATCCGGTGCGTCTTATATATGGACCAATATTGACAGGTTAGGGTTAGGGTTAGGGGTAGCAACTACGGTAAGCAGCTGCCGACTTCATTTTCGCCCATAGAAGAAGAAGTGCGCGGTGCATGCTGGGATAGTTGTCAGAACGCTGGTTTGTAATCTATTAATAAAGTTTGACTGACCTATCTACCTACCGACCATCTAGAATCAGGTCGTCTGCAGGTCATTTAGCACCACGTTCTCCATGAACATGCTGTGCACGAACGGAGAAGGGTCACCATCGTCCAACCACGCCCTGGCCCAGTCGCGGAAGGGTCTCCTCGCCAACCAGAGTCTGACTGTTTTGTTGACATTCCGTTTAGTCCAACTCCATCTAGTGGATGGATAACATAACTCCAGCCTCTACTGTAGCGTCTATTCTATGCGCCTTATAATGCGCATAGAATAGCCTAACCCTTACATATGAAAAAAGTTTTAAAATAGGCCATTCATTGAAGGTGCGTCTTATAATCCAGTGCGCCTTATAGTGCGGAAAATACTGTAATATCAGAAATTGTGGAGTACGCACTATTTAGATCAATGTTATACAGCCCAGAAATGGAATCAGAATCAGAATTAGAATAACTACGAACTTGGAATCCAGAAATACTAAACAGGAACAGTCTCTGCTTAGTTTATATTACTTTTAACCCAGAAAAGGATTTAGATCAGTCATTCTTTAGCTTATTTGATCAGAAACTGTAGAGTACTCACTATTTAGAAATGGAATTAGATACTTAGCAACACTTGAACAGGAGCACTTAGTTTACATACTTTAGAACATTAGATTAGTTTTCTTTCCTCTTTTTTCTTTCCTTTGGTTTGTTATTTTGTTTGTATTTAATTTTAACTCATGTAAAACACTTTGAATTGCCTTGTTGCTGAAAATGTGCTACATAAATAAAATTACCTTATCTTATGAGAAATGGCAGAGCAACAGGCAGCTCAGAGACCCCATGCGCCACCTACCGGTGAAACACCGTTACTGCACCCATCGTCATTAAGCCCTGTTAAATAAAATATCTTCTTATCATAACCCCATAAACGTTTAAAGAAATGCATGCTCTTTTTTCATTTTTGTGGGTACACACCAGTGGGCATCACATGTGGGTTCTCTCTGGGTACTCCAGCTTCCTCCCACAGTCCAAATTTGGCCTCTCTAAATTCTCCCTAGGTGTGTGTGTGTGTGTGTGTGTGTGTGTGTGTGTGTGTGTGTGTGTGTGTGTGTGTGTGTGTGTGTGTGTGCATGGTTGTTTGTCCTTTCTGTCTCTATGTTGCCCCTGCGACAGACTGGCGACCTGTTCAGAGTGAACCCCGCCTCTCATTACTTGGAGATAGGCACCGCCAACCCTCCCGATCCCACTAAGGGATAAGGGTGTACAGAAAAGGGATGGATGGTTTCAGCATGCATAAATTAAAAGATTTAAAATTGTTCAATATTTAAGTGTAAAATTTTAAGGAGCTGACAAGTTTATTTTGTACAAGTTCAAAGAACCATCTTAGGTAACACTTTATTTGAAGGGGGTTGAATAAGACTGTCATGACACTGTCATAAACATGACATAACACCTGTCATGAACATGAATAAGCCTTCATGAATTTTTATGACTGTTGTCAAAAAGCGTCATTCAGTAAATTATGACACTTTTAATACAAAGTTGACATTATTCAAAATGTCTTTGTTATGACAACTTGACATTAACCAAGAAATCATCAATGAACATAATACTTTGAACATACCTTTAAAAAGTTTAAATCTACATTTGTTTACAATGATTGCATTTTGTCCCACATTTCAATGTTGGCGCAATGTTCATTGTATTTGATAATCATAATGCATCTCCAATACATTATTGAACCTTCAGACAGAATGTCAAAAAGCATTAATTGCCCAACATAGTACCAGAAAACCATAATGGTTTTTCATTGAGCATCTTACTCTTCAAATTATCTTTGCATTTGAGTCCTCATTAGACTGCATCATGCCAAATTATGCATAACAGTGGCAACAAGATTTTTTATATCAGGGAACAGTGTATTAGCATCTCAAAAAACGTATTGCTATGGCGGCGCACAGAGGTGTGTTGGCTTCTCCAGCTCCTGGAATTAAGCCTTATTTTAATTCATAAATGGCTGATTTAGACACTGATTCAATGCCATATTCAAGGCTAAAGTAGAGCTCAATTGGACTGATAGCTATTGGAGACAATTTGGCTGTTAATATGTCACTGAGGCTGAAATCCACACTTGGCAGACCGCAGCTCCTAAGGACTGGTGCAGCAGAGTGTGAGGAACAACGGTCAAAAAAAACATTGTCCCCGAAAACTGAAGAGGGGGAAGTGGGTGGGCACGTTGGCCCAACTGAAGGCTAGTAAGCCACAGATTCCAGCTCTCTTTCTGGCCAATGTCCACTCATTGGATAACAAAGTGGATTTGTTACATATGAGGCTGCATGTTTCTACAGAGATAAAGAGCTGTGCTGTTCTTTGTCTAATAGAAACCTGGCTTCCACTATCAACCAGCCTTCCAGATCAACGGTCTTCAATTATTCTGAACGACCCGAGATCGTTGGTCGCAGGCCGTTCAGATTAGACCAATGAAGAAGACAGGTCTCCTGTAGCTGTCAGTATTACAGCGAATTTGAAGAAGCCTTTGACTGAAGACGTCTCAATGTCTTTCCACCCGGCTCTTAAACCATATGGCCAGGCAGAGTTTTAAAAAGGAGCAGGAAAAGCAAATGAGGAGGATTAGCAGTGCTTGTCATCAACTGTTGGTGTCATCTGGGACATGTTCCTGTGGAATATCTGTTCTGCTAGCCAGAAATTGAGTTGTTTGCAAGACATAAGTCACGAGACTGTCCTGCAGTCTTCAGTCAGAGGCCTCTTCAAATTTATCGGAAGACTGACTGCTACCAGAGAATTCCTCTTGCTCCTCAGCATCACCATCTAAAACGACTATTTGAAAATACTTGGTTGAAAGGAGCATAAATATTGCATAAATATTCAATTTTACTTTGGGAAATGCTTCTTTAAATTGAATTGAGGAATCCCAGACGGAATTCAGAGTTGATTTTTAATTTGCTTTTTTCTTTACTTGATATACCAGCAAGCACGCACACAACTTCATGTTGCATAGTTTGTTAGTCATGTTTCATTGAGTACGAACACATCAACTGTTTATTTTCAGTCATAGTATAGGCTGTATAGGTGACAGCTAAAAAAAAATCAGTGCTATCTGGAAATAAAGAGACCAGAATGCCGAATTTCATTCCCTATATATTATACAGTATTGAAGCATTTGGGTCTCATACTGTTGCAGGTTTAGGCTGTCTGTGGTGCCACCTCCCCCTGGGTTGGCTGGGTGCTATGTGGACCACCCTCTCTCCCTTCTCTCTACATACACAGTTTGGCCTGTGGGTGTAAAAATAGCCAGTCACATAGTTGGTGGGGAATGGGGGAGGGGAAGGTAGAGGTTGTTAGTCAATGGTCAGAGTAGGAATCAGCACCGAGGAAAAGCTTGCACTGCTGGCTGTACAGTGTCATTTGATTTGATTCCAGTTACGTGGCACATCAGGGAAAGGCAAGTTGAGTTCTGCTAAGACTGAGGGGTTTACCCCCTGGATGGCAACTTGTAGGGCTTTAAGGGAGAGCCAGGGAAAATGAGTGGATAATCCGAATGATTAAATGCACTCTCATAGATTCTTCTACTTTTGGTTGGGAACGATCTGAATGTCGTACACCATGGGCAACACAGCCATGTGTAAGGTGTGTGGTACAGACAAGGGCCTAAGAACTACTGGGAACCAGTTCAACCTGGACAAGAACACTTTGCCAGAATACTACTGCCCTGAACATTTTCCTGTGCAGCCTTCACTAATGCTGGTAAGAGCTTGCATTAACAGGTGCAGCACAGAGAAATGCATGTTTGGGGTATTTTAAGACATTTGTGCAGACAACATTTCAACTGTTTTTTTCTGCTTTGAATGCTTAGAAGTTACCGTCAGCTCTTCTTTTAAAATGTTAATGCTATTTTTACTTTGCCTGCTTGCAATCTTTCATTTCTCATAAAAGTCCTGTGGTCTTCAGCCCTTTGGTGAAAACACTAATAATAACATCTAGAATATCTACAGTACACTCATCTATTGTCTTGTGCTCATCAAACCTCACAGACAGAGCAGCAGTTATTAAAGCCATTGCCAGAAGTGTTTGTTCCAGCCTTGGTGTGTAAAAGTGTGTATGGGTTGGGGTGGGTAGTTTTATCTATAGCAGCATGCGGACTCCAAATGCTGCTGTTTGTTGACTGTTTGTGCTATGGAGCTTAATCTCAATATTTTCAAATGCACCAAACATGATTCGCAAATAGAACAACATTTTTACTTGTATTTTTGATGCAAGCACAAATAAATTTGATTTACAAGCTGCTTCTGGCCTGTGGGCTTCACTGCATTTGTGTGACTTTTGAGACTCCCCGATCCAGAAATGTCTTTATTTAACAGGTAATGATCAGTAGCCAATCAGATATCTTCCTTGTTTCACCTAATCATATGAACAGACCCCACGTTGGAGAAACTTACCCAATCACATTAACCCATTCCAACTGTGCTGTAGCCATGTGATGCATCTTGATGTGTGGAAGTCTATCGTAAAGGAAAGGCTGCTCCCCACAGCCCTCTGTACAGCCTTAACCACCCTCTGCAGAGCCGTCCTCTTAGCAGCAGTGCAGCTGCAGGTGCAGAGAACGCTCTCCACCACACAGCGATAGAAGCTCCTCAGGACTGAGTTCCCAAGTCCAGCTCTCCGTAGCTTCCTGAGCAAGTAGAGACACTGGTGGGCCTTCCTGACCAGACAGGAGGTGCTGGTACTGCAGGTGAGGTTACTGGATATGTGCACTCCCAGGTACCTGTAGCTGGAGACCACCTCCACAGCTGCTCCTCCGATGTACAGGGGCTGAAGAGGATCCTTGTCCCTTCTGAAATCCAACACAATCTCCTTCACGTTGATGCAGAGATTATTTTCTCCACACTA
>NW_015114441.1:38486-57416 GCF_001443285.1 Poecilia latipinna | reverse complement strand
TTACACACTATTTATCTAAGTTAATAAAAATTATGTTTTATCTGTTGCTAACATTTTTCTACTCGGTGTGCTGAAGAATGAAACTCACCTCTATGAGAGGCCCTATTTCGTCATTCCTATGCTGCAGTTTTTTGTATTTATTCAGAATTTTAGATGTTCACATACAAATGTGTTCTACTTTATTTTTACCTTATTTGCTGGTTTATCCAAATATTTATATTGTTATGTCTGGACTTGATGTGGTGCCCAAAGAACCAAATTCTTAGAATAATAATGTACACAGGCACTCTTATCTGCATTTATTTACACAATTGGTGAGGGGGAAGCTAACTGCAGTGTTATTTTGTCATCAGTGGGGTTCTTTGATCTATTATAAAACCTTGTATAAACTGTGTGCTTGGTTCAGAGAACCAGGGAGGGTTCTGGATGCTGCCAGGTAAAAATAAAGTCTTATATGGTCAACACCAAGTCATGTACTTCAGTCAGTGTTTGTCAAAATTCCCTTTTATAAAAACCACTTTACATTTTCACGTAAGTGGAGTTTATAGATGGAAAGTCTACAGGGAACAGGATAAAATAGTCAAAACAAAAACATAAAAGGGAGTTAAAGATCACAAGAAGTTAGGAAATAAGATGACAATTTTCCAGAAATCCTGGCAGGATGTGCTGAGAGGCTCATCCTGGTTCCTCCCTGTGTGGCAGTGAGTCAGCCATGCAGCTGTTCACTCTGCTGGCAAAGAGCCAGTCCTCTCCACACACCTTATTTTTCTCAAGAAAAAAAGACTGGAAATATTTCAGTTACAGGCACTGTGAAGCTTTCCACTTGTCCAGGCAGTGTGAGGGAACCTTCCACACACAGAGGAAAGCTTGATTGTACTCTTGACATGCAGCTTCAAGATCCAAATATTCATCTTCATATCTGGACTATGGATCTCATTCTATTTTACCCAATATAGAATCTTATCCAGGTGAGGACTTACTCCCTGTCAAGAACATCTGCCATGCATGGAATATAAATGAACTTTCTGATCACATTCTAATTGTTGATCACCAAGTTGTTGGAACTGAGGAACTGTGCACATCAGCTGTCTGAGGTGTTGGCAGACATCTTCAACACCTCACTGTCACTGTCATCTGTGCCCACCTGCTTAAAGTCCACCACTATCGTCCCTGTCCCCAAGTGCTCCACCAGCCTATAGCCTTAACATCAGTGGTCTTGAAGTGCTTCAAGAGGCTAGTCATAACCCACATCAAGAACTCCATCGACGTCACTGTGGACCACCATCAGTATGTCTACAGGAAGAACTGCTCCACTGCTGATGCCATTTCATCGGTGATCCACACAGCCCTCACCCACCTGTAGAGCTGGAATCCTTACATCTCTCTGCTCTTCCTGGATTCCTTCTCAACCTTCAACACCATCAACCCACAGACCCCGGTGCAGAAGCTCTCCTCTCTTGGACTGAGTTTCACACTAGGGAACTGGATTCTGGACTTCCTGACCAACAGACGTCAGACTGTGAGGTTCCACAACACCGTCTCCTCCTCCATCACCCTCAGCACTGGCTTGGCGCAGGGCTGCGTGCTGAGCCCCCTCTTCTTCACTCTGCTGACGTATGACTGCTCAGCAAGACACCCCACCTGTAATATAGTGAAGTTTGCTGACGACACACAAATAGTGTGGTCATCATGAACAGTGATGAGTCCAATTACAGAGAGGAGGTGGAACACCTGGTGCAGTGGTGCAGAGATTATTTTCTCTGCATCAACGTGAAGGAGATTGTGTTGGATTTCAGAAGGGACAAGGATCCTCTTCAGCCCCTGTACATCGGAGGAGCAGCTGTGGAGGTGGTCTCCAGCTACAGGTACCTGGGAGTGCACATATCCAGTAACCTCACCTGCAGTACCAGCACCTCCTGTCTGGTCAGGAAGGCCCACCAGTGTCTCTACTTGCTCAGGAAGCTACGGAGAGCTGGACTTGGGAACTCAGTCCTGAGGAGCTTCTATCGCTGTGTGGTGGAGAGCGTTCTCTGCACCTGCAGCTGCACTGCTGCTAAGAGGACGGCTCTGCAGAGGGTGGTTAAGGCTGTACAGAGGGCTGTGGGGAGCAGCCTTTCCTTTACGATAGACTTCCACACATCAAGATGCAGGAGGAATGTGGTCTGCATCATGAAGGACTCCACCCATCCTGCACACAGACTGTTCCAGCTGCTCCCCTCAGGCAGGAGGCTGAGGAGCATCCAGAACAAAACCACCAGGCTGAGGAACTGTTTCTCCCCTTCAGCCATCAGACTGCTGAACTCAAGCTGCACCAAATGCAGCTTCTCTACATAGATTAGCTACACACAGACTACACATATCTCTTAAATTTCTTTGTTGTTCATCTGTTTATTTAATTATTTATCTACTTATTTTTTAGTGTAGTGGATTTCTTGATCTGAGACCCAAGTACAAATTTGGTACCACAAACTATCAAGGAAATATGACAATAAAAAATCCTTTGAATTCTTGAACCCTTGAATCCTAATTTATTGATATGGATCTGTATATATATGTCTGAACAAGTGAACACAGCCACTCTGTGTAATGACTGTTTTCAAACCAAAGCACCTTTCCCTTTTGTTGAAACCATTATCCACATCCAAGGGAATCTACTGGCTTGCGTTGATGCTCATCAATTGCTGTCTAACTAAAAGCGGTTGGAGAGCGCCATCTTTCTGTTTTTAGTGTAAAAAAAAAAGGCAGCAAATTTCATGTCCAGCCTTTACCTGTCCAAACATAGGCTGTTTTGTAGAGATTAGCTGTGCTATTAGTCCCAGGTTATCCCTATTATTTACCAAGCCAGTCACACCAGCAGGGAATTTGCAAAGACAATGGGGACATTTTTTAATGGGGAGCCTGGCAATGACCTGGATGAAAAAGACAAAGGATGGGATTATTCCTTTGAACTTTAGGGCTGGAGCTGTGACAATAGAGGCTGAGATCTTAAAAGAGCAATAATTAAATAGAAACTACCAGCCTGGAACTGATCATATTCCGCAAATTCACTAACTACACTCATTTAGATTATTGGTATGTTGACTCCATGGTTACAAGGTAGAGGTGAGTGTCTGCCACCTGTAGTGCTGAACTTGAACAGGGCATCCCCCGACTGACAGTTGTTCAACTTTTCTATCAGATATGAGTGATCCCTAGTGAAAAAATACTTTAGTATATTTCACACATACTTGCATTTGCACAAGTACATTTTAAGTATACTAAGTATTAAGTGTACTTCCTATAAATATATGCAAAGTATACTAAAAGCATGCTTGTACCAATTTTGACATAACTTTAAACACACTTAAATATTATTGTACCAAAATACACTTTTAAGAAATATATTCAATAAAAGTATACTTTAAGTGAACAGAATATGTATTTGCTCATGAAACAATATGTGTTTACAGATATTGTGTGTATATTTTAAAATGCTGTGCCTTGCAAAAGTATTGGGCCTCTTGAACTTTTCAACCTTTTGCCACTTTTCAGGCTTCAAACATAAAGAGCTAAATTTTTTATTATTTTGTGAAGAATCGACAACAAATGGAACACAATTGTGAGGTGGAACGAAATTTATTGGATATTTTCAACTTTTTTTAGCAAATAAAAAAACTACAAAATGGGGTGTGCAATATTATTCGGCCCCCTTGCGTTAATACTTTGTAGCCCCACCTTTTGCTGCGATTACAGCTACAAGTCACTTGGTTTTGTCTCTATCAGTTTTGCACATCAAGAGACTGAAATTCTTGCCCATTCTTCCTTGCAAAACAGCTGGAGCTCAGTGACGTTGGATGGAGAGCGCTTGTGAACAGCAGTTTTCAGCTCTTTTCACAGATTCTCAACAGTAAAAACTGGCGTCTTTCCAACACGAAGTGCTTAATAAACATGATTTTATTTAAGAAGAATCAGAATCAGAAGAATTTATTGTCATTGTCAGAAAGACAACAAAATTGCAGTTTCAGTTACAACTATCCATTGCACAACAACATGAGGAGGCCGGGGGGGATGGGACGGGGATAGTTGGCTGAGGCCTAGCAGCCTGACAGGCGCCGCCCTTGCAGGATCAGGTAAGGAGAGGGGGAAAAAAATTAAATAATTGGACAGAATTTTTCGCCTTATTAGTCTACCATTGCTCTTTCATACATTTTATTCATTGTTAACTTTCAGGACCCTGTGATGGACTGGTGACCTGTCCAGGGTGAACCCTGCCTCTCATCTGATGACTGCTAGAGATGGGCACCACCTGCCCCTTCACCACCCTGCAAGGATCAATGTGTTCAGATCATGGAAGGAAAGATTTTAAGGTAGTTTGTCTCCTTAAGTTCACACTTAAAACAGCTTCATAGTTGATGCCAACATCAGCTGATTCCATGACATTGCTGACTATTTTTTTACAGGCAAAGAAGACACCCAGAAAGGTTTTTCCACCCAGGCATCTGGTCCCAATCATCGTCAGTTCTGATGATGTCACATTTGTGGATGTTGTGGACTTGCCATGTGGCAAGTCCACAACATCTTAAAATTGTCATGTTTTTTTCTTTGCCGTTTTTCTGTTCTCTTTAAAGTACAAATGCTCTTTTTAATTGCTCTATTGTTTTATTATTTTTTTGTAGGTTTTTGTAAAGTGCAGTGAATGAGAATGTTCTGTCGTTGATTCTCAGTCTTCTTAGGAAGGAGAAATGTCAGTTTGTCTGGAATATTGTGACATTGTATTAAAACAATACTCTGTCCTTGGTGAAATATTTTTCACAATTCATCTAAAGTGTACCTGTTTTTATATTGTGTTAATCTTCATAAGCATGTTGTCTGTAAACTTTGAATGTATTGACAATTTGTATAATTCTGTGATAGTACATTGGTAATGTATTCTTGATAAATGGTAATATATTGAAAGAACAATGTAATTTGTTTTACTTGTGAAGTGTGTTGTAATTGATCCTTCTGTGTTCTGGTACCTGATGTGTTTGCAGTACTGTGGTGTGTATGAAGCATGTCATATACAAAGCGGCAAAGCAGAATAATAAAGACATTAAGTAACTAAACAGTTATTTCATTAACAATTATAATAAACCAAAAGTGTAATTGTAGCATACTATAATCACACTACTAATATATAAAATATGTACTTAATACATTTTAAATATATTTTAAATGTAATTTGATCACAAAAATAGTACACTCAGAATATACTAATCAAGCATGTTTAAAATATATACAAAGTTGTATACTTAAGGTATATTAATTAATTGTAATTAAATTGTAGAAAATCACAATTTAAAGTGTACTAAGAGTACTATCACATACTTCTTTGGAACAACTCAGTTAGTGAGAACTATTCTTTATTCTTTACAACGCTATTGTTATTTTTTTTTTTATTAAACGAGGTTCATTTGAATTAATTGAATACAATAGAATATACACCCATTTAGAAACATAAATGGGTGTATATTTTTTTATATTTAAAGGAGCTTTCTGTGTTTCTACCAAAGCAGCTCACGTGTCTTTTTCTTTAATTGTTCTTCTAAATGACAAATATCAGGCCCAGATGTTATTAATGCACACAGCACTTGGTAGAAAATAACAATTTTGTTTTTGTTGTCCATGTGTTTGAATGCTTAATCCACATTTTCACAATATGCAAATAACTCAAAATGCCCAGAGTAGAATTGTTCATGATCATAAGTGAGTTAAGAGAGTTTTATTTTCATTTCGGGTTGCATGGATTAAGATGTTTTGCTATTGTGGGGCAATTTCAAGTTAAGTGAATGTTAAAGGAATTAAATGGTCTTCAGCCTGAAAATGTTTGAGAAACACTGATCTAGAGTCAACCACAACCACATTTATTACAGCTGGAAACTACTGACCAGGCCCCAAATTGTGTGTGGTAATAGACTGAACCTTCAGAGCCACATAAAAACAGTTACAAAGTCAGCTTCTTTCATCTGAAGAACATTTCCAGGATTAAAGGACTAATGTAATGCAAGATCTAAAGAAACTCATCCATCCATTTATCTTTGGTGGATAAGACTGGTTGAAAAGATTGGTTTCTTGTGTAAATACTGGCCAACTGCTGACCATCCAATATTAGGGAAACTGGGGCCAATTTATTTGCCACCCAATTTATCGATGCAATGGAGTTTGTTCAATATTTGCATTAGATGAGTGTAATTACATTTGCATTCTCCACAAGTTGGTGAGACTTCTGAATGACAGAAGTCTATTTGTGGGAAAGCTTACCACCTCAAGACGTTGGCTCATTTACAATATTGTCTTCAGGAAGACTAAAGGTATCTGTTCAGAACTTTTAAAGATGAAATGCAGCCTCTTGTCATAGAGACACATCCCACATGAATAACTATTAGGCACTGGAATAAAAACTGCATAGGGATATAGGCAGTAAAAAATAGGTCCAAACATATTTTAGCCTTTCATGTGGAGTTACTCTCACAACCAGTAGAAGTTTTAAGCAGATTTTACCAAAGTCAAATGAATGCGCTGAAAAAAAAGTACTGTACACCAGATACAATACGAGTATCTGCTCAGGTGCAGCTCGGGTTTGGTCAATTATTTAACAAGAACTTGGTCATTTAGTTTTAAAACATGGTGTACAGAACTCTTTTACATAAAAAAAGAGTTCCGTACACTTTAAATATGGAAAAGTCAAATTTAGTGAATTGGATGTTGAGTCTTCAATAAGAAGAGTTGATTATTAGTTGATAGCTANATATATATATATATATATATATATATATATATATATACACTAGTAACTAGTAATGTAGATTTTAAAGTTGCCGTGAAGATCACAATTTGAAATTGAAAGGTCATCATGTTCATGTTCAACCGTTCTGTTGGAGTCATGTGATACCTGTGGACAAACTGTTGTGTTGATTGAATTGCTGTCATAATCTCAATTTATGGAACTATAATCACAGACTAATGTGCGCTACCCAAAGGAGCTTTTAATATCATAAATGCAGAAAGGGGTGACAAGAGACACTGTTATTCTGTCCAGATCCCTCTGATCTTGTTTTTATGCAACTGTCTATGTGAGCTAAATCCTGAAATAGTTTTTGGTTTAAATGATCAGGCCGATTATAGATAAACTTGGATATTCAGGCTTTAACTTAACTGCCAACTCATTTGTCGATTTGTTCAATAATTTAGCTGGAGCAAGGTTGCTTTGCATTGAAAATGTTGCTTCTTTTCTTTATACACAGTTTTTTTTATTAAAGTTCAACTAATTACAGCCCCTGCAATTAATGCAATTAAATCATTCTATGGAGTCCCACCACAATTCTTTTATGTACATATTTAGATGTAAAAATATGTAATAATCGGTTTGATGTGACATCTTTCCATACAGACTGGAAGAGAGCTCTGACCTTCCATGTTTTCTGTGCTTACTCTGCAGGCTTCTCTGATAGACAGAAAAGCCAGTTGTCATGGTTACCTCTTTAGAAGGCAATGCTTGTCTCTGTGTTAAGTGGGTGGGGGTAAGATGCTCCCAGGCTGAACACTGGTCTCTGAGAATGGATATGCTGGTGACGACTAAGGCGGTGGCTTTGCATTATTGATGCATTCCAGTGAAACAGACAGTGACTTTGTAAATGAATGTTTGATGGAAAATGTTCATGCTCAAGCTTAAGAACAGAGATTTGTCACACTTGGCAGGTTTAATTAAGCCAGAAGGTAAAACGTCCAGACACAAGACGAAACATAAGCAGGAACAAAGAAAGGGCATGTTGGAGGAGTTGTGAAGGACGCCAGGGTGCGATTGATTCCTATGTACCTCATTGTAAATGCCTTTAAAGTGTTTGTATTTTCATTCAGCCCAGACGTGATCTTCAGGACAACCTGACCAAATACATCTACATTTTATCTAGAGGCAAACTAAGCCCCATTTCATCTATTACTTATGAAATATTTTCTGTAGGATTCAGTTTATCTCCATTTATCTGCATTACCATATAGTTTTTATTTAAGGACATTGCTTGAGGGTTCTCTTGGTCACTATAGCAACCAGTCTGTTACACAAGGATGATTAAAACAAGGTTTCATAAACCATGACTCTGCTGCTATGAAGAGGAAGTATGTATTCAGCCAGGCTAAGCTGTTTTTACAGTCATTCTATGGTAACTATGTGACTCTTTTTTCTCGATACTAGAATGAGTTTTTTTAACATGTTTTTTTCTGGTCAAGAAGAAGATGAGCATCCAAGAAAATAAAATATATTTTTGCACCTGTATTTTAGAAATGCTAGTCGAAATGATATTTTCAATGCATTTGCTGAATACTGCAGTTAACTGCATAATTTAAAAAGTTTGATGCATCTTTACCAGTCATGTTATGAAATTAAAATGACTACTTATTTTCCTTTAGACCAGGGGTGCCCAAAGTCGGTCCTCGAGGGCCGGCGTCCTGCGTGTTTTAGTTCTCTCCCTGGTTTAACACACCTGCATCAAATGATGGCTCATTAGAGGCCTAAAGACAACAATGACTTGCTGAAAAGGTTGTTACTACTAACACCAGGGAGAGAACTAAAACATGCAGGACGCCGGCCCTTGAGGACCAACTTTGGGCACCGCTGCTATAGAATAATTTAAATTCTTGTTTCAAATTACATGAACGTAATTTCTGATCTGATAAGGAATTTTATTAAACATGAGTGAATTCTGCTCAAAAATATTTAGTGTGAACAGGACATTATCCTCAAGCTTTGCATTTTCTGTGTAAAATGAACACAGAGAAGAGTCTGATCAATGTAACACACTTCCATCTC
Source organism: Poecilia latipinna (assembly GCF_001443285.1). Lineage (NCBI taxonomy): Eukaryota > Metazoa > Chordata > Actinopteri > Cyprinodontiformes > Poeciliidae > Poecilia > Poecilia latipinna. The sequence continues at coordinate 48,592 of NW_015114441.1, read as the reverse complement.
ACTCACGACGTAACCCAAGATACACAAACATGCCGCTAAGCACTCTGGGAAATAGTTCCTACTCCTGTCTTTTTCTTCTTCCAGTTTTTTTAAGTGCTAACCTAAAAATTGGTGTATTCAATTCTTGGAGGTTTGACAAAATTCATAAAGTTAACGCAACTTACTACTTTAAGATTATCTTTCACAAACTCACAAATTTCGGTTCAAAATCTAACACTCACTACATTTATTTGCCCTAAAGAGTAGAAGATAGTAGACACAACTAAATGGAGCTCAAATGTTTTACAGAGCATAAATAGCAAGATAGATTAACTATGAACCTACACTATAGATAACTGACTAAGCACAACTGATGGTTATTGTCAGATTGAGCTGATGCATATTCATTTACTGCATAGGGGTTTATTAACTTCAAAAGTTTACTTTATAACAAAAAACTATTTAAGATGTATGTTGCCTGAACTGGTCAGCTAACTTCATTTGAAGTTATCTGCCATATCACCAGCACAGGTATAGCTGTGAAAAAGTCCATTTAAAATCACTCAGACTTATATTTTTTAAAAAAAAGTACTACACTTAGTGCCTTTATGTTAATTAAATTTACAGCTTCTCCTACATTGGTGTTCAATTTATGGCTGTGGAAGCAGAACCACATTTACATTAAAACCTCCTAACCTGCAGCAGAATGCTGGGGGTGAGTGTAAAGGGGTTTTAAAGTAAACATATTTATCTCCATATTTAACCATATTTAAAAGTTCTAGTAGTATAGAAAACATCAAGGGTAATTTTTTCCATGAGAAAGAAAAGAGAACAGTTTGTGAAGTATAGAGAAGTACATATATTATTAGTTCAAAGTTGCTGATTTTTTGTGGTGCAGTGCAGTTTTCTGCAGCAAGCAAACAATAGCTGACTGCGTGTCAACTTGAAAAGTCAGATCACAGCTGTTTGTATGTGTGTGATGTAGACATCAGCGCTGCAGTGTCAGTACTGCATCCTTTTCTCTGATATCAGACTGCAATATTGTGGACAGCCTAGGATAAAGAAGATGGCTACATGTTTCATGCAATCCTTAACCTTTATTAGAGACAATGTTTGTGTTCAGATACCATTGGCAATGCAAAACCTATCTGCTCAGCCTAAGTGAGGTGTTTCAGGACTTCTGACTATGGGCTCTCTGGTCAAAGCAGCATGAATGCGGTAAAAATAAGCATCACACAGTGCTTTTCCACAGGAGGAGGAGAGTTCTGGGAGCTTTGAGCAAGCTGTGTGTAAGCCAGGATTTAGCTTGGATGAAGACACAGAAAGGACAAAACTGCTGAATCATTCTGGACAGTTTCCAACTGTAGCTCACCCAGCATCCAAAAAGAGACAGGAGACATGTCCTTCCCAGTTGGGGATGCACATACATTGATAGGCTCATAGGATGATTTACTCATAGTGCATGTACAAGCATACATTTGCTATACATGAATTGTACAGAAATATATTTGATGTACAATACATCAAATAAAGCCTCTAATGCTGTCAAAACTGTTTTAAAAAACTTGTACTTAGTCAAACCATCAGTCAACATTGTGATGCATGTTAATGCCCTGTGAAGTAACTAGCACCAGTATAGATTATTCATGTCTGTTGCAAAGCTTTGACAAAAAGTGACTAAAATTTGTACAGCAGCTAAATTAACTAAATCTGTGACCTAAATATGTTCTGTATGTTTTTTTGGTGTCTCTTTCAGTCGGATAGCAACACCAGTTTTCTGCGAGCAGCAAGAGCAGGGAACATTGACAAAGTTTTGGAATATCTCAAAGGAGGTGTGGACATCAGTACCTGTAACCAGGTAGGAAATAGAACTCCGTCTGTCCGTCCGTCCATCCATCCACCCACCAGTGTATTTATGGCAACTTTAAGGGCACTGTCATCTGAGCCTAAATTCCTTCACACCTACACAGTACCGACTACATACATTATTTCTGTTTACAGAATTGTTTCTACTCCTCTAATGATGAGAAGTTTGGTAGACTCAGAGAGATTCTTTATTTAGGCCCGGTCATTATCTAGTGTCCTCTAAGCCCATTAACATTCCCAGCACCAATGAAGGAGAGAGATGAAACCTGATGGCGTGTAAACAGGCCTGGCCTAGCAACAGCTATAATGAGTAGCCAAGTAAACAACGGTCACATGAAATGGAAGTGTAAAATTTGTCACTGGCTCTGTGGTGTGTGGAAGGTTTTTTTATTATCAGCTAATGTAGTAGGAATGATGTTGGCACTGATCATTCTTACCCTTGAAGATATTTTAAACTGTAGTAAGGTAAGGTAATTTTATTTATATAGCACATTTTCAGCAACAAGGCAATACAAAGTGCTTAGAACATGCTTTACACAAAGTTGAACTGATGGAAAATTGCAAAGTACAACTGAGGTACACAGAAGTAAATACATAACAGGTCAGTTTGCAGCTGCAGGAGATGCAGCAAGAACTTACATTGTTTTTGAAATGGCCTACTGAAACATTACAAAGAATTGTAGTATGTTGCTGTTTTATAACTTCATGACTGACTGTGGAATTAAAACTATGTCCAACAATAGTTTTAACAACAAGAACTGTATTGATGTGTTATGTTGTTGTTGTTACACAGCATTGTTAGTGTCAACATTATCATTATCATTGCCAATACTATTAGAGCTGTTATTAGCATATCATTTTATTGTATTAAGCAAGAATCTGAAAGTAGAATGAAAGTATACTGATACAATACATATAAATAGGATGAGATCATTTTGTGATGTTTCTGGAGAAGGAGTGGTTTTTAATAAGTATATACTTCTTCCCACTCCTTTGAATGTTTATTGTGTATTGCATTGCTGTAATTTTATTTGTAACTTGCCGTGTTCAATAAATTTCAAAATACGAAAGTCACTGTTGTGATTTCCTACTAATCCATCATTACTGTTTTCTTCAAAAAAAAAAACAAAACAAAACAAAAAAAAATACATATATGTTTGCTGAAAAACATCATAACTGACAAACTTCTGTTAATTGTTTAGTACTTCCAACTTCACTGAGATAAGAACTATTTAAGTCCAGGACAATAATACCTATAATACAGGCATTAGAGTCAGTTTTGTGGTGGTACATGCTAGGCTACAAACAGTTGTGTGATAATTGAGTTCTGTGTTAGTGTTAGTATGCCATTATTTCAGTGATGCCCCAATGTGACTGTGATAGTGTGAGTTTCTGTACAATCCATCTTTCTAGGGAAATGAGGAAGATCAATTCAATGAGCCTGGTTGGCATAAGGCTGAATTAGCCAACTTAGCTAAATCCATCAAAAGCTTTTTTAGCGTTACCAATGTTACAAATCTCTGACTTAGTAAGTTGTTTTGGTAACACTTTATTTGATGGGGTGTGAATAAGACTGACATAACACATGTCATGAACATCAATAAGCCTTCATGAATAGTTATGACTGTTGTCATAAAGCGTCATTCGGTAAATCATGACACCTTTAATACAAAGTTGACATTATTCGAAATGTCTTTGTTATGACAACTTGACATTAACCAAGAAATCATGATCTGACATAAATTTGTTATAAAAGTATTACAGATTAAACTTTAAAAATTATGTTGATAAGAGATAATATTATTGACATTATAATGACACTTAATGACATCGTCATAACTGGTGCCACTTGTTTCACTTTATGTAAGATGAATTTGTAATGACTGTTTTTAAAGCTTAATGAAATCTTTATTGTTGGTCCTACTTGTTCCGTTTTATTTCAGGTAGGGGGAAATAAGTACTGTTTTGTTAATGTTTTTGACAGTGTAATAGTGTAATAACAGTTAATGACATTATTATGACTACTATTATGACATATTTATGACAAATGATGTTTATTGGTTAATGTCAAGTTGTCATAACAAAGACATTTTGAATAATGTCAACTTTGTACTGAAAGTGTCATAATTTACAGAATGACACTTTGACAACAGTCATAAAATATTCATGAAGGCTTATTGATGTTCATGACAGGTGTCATGTCATGTTCATGACAGTGTCATGTCAGACTTATTCACACCCTGTCAAATAAAGTGTTACCATTTTTTTAAATGGAATTTATATACCCAAAGGAGAAACATGAAGATAACTTACCCCAGTTGGAGCTTCTTGAAGTCCATTGGAAATGTAACTGTTAAGCATTTACCTAACCTTTCCACATCATGATTCTACACCATCCATGTTTCACTGTAGGGGTTGTGTTGATGTGCAGCAGAGGTGGATATAGTAGACATAAATTGTTCTCAAGCTTAAGTAGCATTTCCTCAAAGAATATAGACTAGACAAGTAGACATAACAGTCAGGTCCAGTAAGACTATTTCTATAGTTTTTCAAAAAGTTACTAAAGTAAATATTCCTAGTTAGTAGTTTTGGGCACAACTGACAAAGAAGTTAGATATTCTCTTTATGATTATATCTTGGTCTCTACTGTGCATGTTTTATTTTGTTCTTGTGGGTTTCTAACTACCTGAATAATTCTTAACAGTCAATAACAACAGCTTACAGACTTTATTCAACTGAAACTTTACACCTTAGAATTGATCTGAAAATAAATAAATAAATCAGGGGAAGATAGGTGTGCTAATTGTTTTCAAAATGAGCAGATACTCTAAAGCACTAAGCAAAAACGACACACAAATAGATCTTCTGAATTAGGTGGATTCAGAAGAAATCACATTACTGTTGTATCACACATCACAATCAGACTTTTTTTAATCACACTCCCTTTTCCTTATCCTTAGTATCATTCTTGTGTTTGTGTCATTTGTGAGCTGCTCCAACATCACATGACACTGCTGTGCCCACTGAAGATACGAACAGAGGTCTTAAAAACTACTACAAGGTTGAAATCAGTAGGATTTGCCCATTTCATTCTTTGTTTAAAGCTCTACAGGTCACAGATCAGTGCCAGTGCAATAACATTACAGTTCAGATATTATAGCTAGTGCGTAACTGTGTGTGTATGTGTGTGTGTGTGTGTGTGTATCTGCACACAGAATCACAAACACAGTCAACTATTTATAGCTTCATTCCCAGTAATCGCTCTGGTCCACTGCAGCATTACAAGGTTCCACATGTAATCTAACGTTGATAAGCAGCTCTTCACACTGCTCCTGTGCCCTAGAAAGATGGACACAGATGACAATCATGCTTCTTTAATGATAGACTTAGAAGATAAGGTTGTAACTATTTTGTCCAAATGTGACAGTTTGTGTTTGCCGTGTCTTAGAACCTCAGCTCTGATATTTCTTTCTTTTATCCCCAGAATGGTCTGAATGCTCTGCATCTGGCTGCCAAGGAAGGTCATGTGGATCTGGTCCAGGAGCTGTTAGATCGGGGTGCATCTGTGGATTCATCCACAAAGGTAAGATATAATATATCCATGCATAACATCCAACATCAGCTGTAGTCGTTGTACATGTTTACATATCCAGTTTTAACATGTAATATTGTTCTATAGATAAACCACCTGTTTTCATTCACTGTTTCAACATAGCAGTAAACACGTTGTTGTCGGCTTGTGTCAGAAGCTCAGTTCTTTAGCCGAGCTTGACCTATAGCTCCATGACCGCTGATCTTTCCTCTGTGAGTCTGAAATCTGACACCAGACAGACAAGTCAGTCTTTATCGAGCTTCCTTTTCAAAAAACTTCTAGTGATGTTTAAACCAACTTATTAATTTAAAAGAGATATCCTCTGCAGTTATGACAGATGTTATTCATTGAGAAAAACAAGTTCTGCATGTTTTTACTCCCGAAACAGAGCTCCAGAGTAAAGGTGGAGGGTTAAAGGAAAATGATACGTACAGTGGGGTCAGTGCCATGGGGCCAGGCCCCTCCTCAGAGAATACCGGTCTTGCCATAAGCTGCAATAAGAGAAGGAGTCATGTTGCAACTAACCTTAGTGATGCTCCAAAGTGCAAGTGTTAGCAAACATTATGCCGGAAAGTATTTCTAAATGGACGAAGAATTTTAAAGTTACACAAAAGATTACTGTGAGTATGTAGTCTTTTGTATATTCAACTGCAAACTTTTTGCCACTGTATCTTATGACATGGACTGTGTTTGTGAGACATACTGTAAGTGGATTCTCTCCTTTTGGATTTGGTGAAGGTGTCATGGGAGTTTAATTTCCTATTCAGTTGTTGTGGTGACCTGGCAAAGACCATGTCAGGGCCGTGCAGAGGCCACTAAAGGGGCAGGTGCTCAAGCCCGCCTAGTCCCCCCCTCTGCACGTGTCTAGTCCTGTGTGACATTCTGTGTGGTGTGCCACAGTCAGTTTAAAAGTTGTGCAGTCCCTGTTTAAAACAATTATTTTAGTAATCAAGTAATCTATTCATTATTCTGATGAATAATCAAGTAATCGACAAAAATATTTAGTAAAATAAAATACTGACAAATATTCGCATAACAGCAGTATTAATATTGGGTGTCAATATCAACACAAATTCTCATATTTATGCATCCCTAACAATTATTTTTCTGAAGTTTAGAAAAATAACCTGTACAGCTTATGTACTCACCAGCCAATTTAATAGGTACGCCTTGCTAGAACTGGGTTTGACCCCCTTTTGCCTTCAGAACTGCCTTAATCCTTCGAGACATACACTGTAAAAAAAAAAAAAACGGCCTCAATTTACGGTAAAAAACTGGCAGCTGAGTTGCCAGAATTTTACTGTCTTTATACGGTAAAATTCTGGCAACCAAAACTGACAGTTTTTTACCGTATTTCCCAAATACGGTAAAATACCGTATTTCCTAAAATATTTTAAAAAAAAAAATTAAATGTTGTTTTGCCGTAGTAAATATGGTCATACTGCCTGAGGTATAAAATCTACATAAGTGAAAAACACGGCCAGACTGTATGATATATTGACATTTTATTGTAAAAAAACAAAAAAAAAAAAAAAACAAAACAAAAAAAAAACCTTATGGTAAATTACTGGTCACTGTTCTTACCAGAATTTTACCATAAAAATTATAGTACAACACACAAGGAAGTGTAAGTTGTCAGCATTTCTATACAGAAAGTTATAAAGAAAATTAATTCAAATTAAACAAAAATACAGATTACGAGTAATCCACTTAAAGAAACAATTTGTACTTAAAAATTCAGTTAAAAAAAGAACCAATTCTATTTTCTGTCCAGTTTCCTCATGGTATTACTGAGATCTGGAAAACAAAACAAACAAAAAAACAGCATGTGTCCACATAAGAGATAACCTATTGTAGAAGAAAAACCGGTGATAAAATGATTCTTGTTCTGGGTTGAGTGTAACAAGTCACTGAGTTCAGAGTTTGCTCAGGATGGTTGTAGTCTTCCCAGTCACAGGTTGAAATTGAGACTCACATGTTGTCAATTTTCCTCTCTGCTGGAAAACGAACAAAGCAAAAGTTAGAAAGATGCACTACATGAACATCATATAAATGTACCATTTGCTTAAATGTTTGTTTCACCTTTGTTGACTTGCATATGGAGACCCGTGGAGTCAACCAGGCGGTGTGATCATTTCTGACTGAAAAGTCAGTAGTTCTTAAACCTTTGTTTGTTGACTACAGGTGTGATCCTCTGGTCTGCAACTAGACAAAATACACAAACAAAATCCACAAATAAAAACAAATATAACTGTTTTAGGCGATTTATGAAATAGATACTCACCATTTATCCGAGTCTCATGAAGCCCAATAAGTTGTCTTCAACCATGTATGTAAGATACAATTCCTGCAAGCTAGCAGAAANTATGTTAAAGCTTTGCCACTAGATGGTGGCAAAGAAAAAGACTATATCTGCTTTGAAGCTAATTTATCTATTAAAAATAGCACCTCATGTCATGGTTATGGTGCCAATTTAGATAGAAAAAATGTCTAACTCACAGGCAGGCAATCCTTCCTGAAAAATATAACATTAAATATAACGTAATGAGAGAAGATTACAGACCTGATAGCGTTCATGTGAACTAAAGACATTATTTCAGAGGAGTCCAGGAAGCTGCCTGTGCTTTGTTTTACAACACTACTTCCTCACTATTAGATTAGCACAGATTAGACTAAATGGGGATTAACAGAGATCCATTTAACAGGAGGCCTGCAAAGTGAACCTGATGAGGCCTCTGAAGCATTTCTGAGCTGGGAGGGTTGAGGAGGCAGGGGGTTTGAAATCAGTTCATTGCAAGAGGTGCATTTGATTAATTAGTGTTTGCCCAAAGACATTTTAATTATTAGCACTTTTAGTGGTAATAAATAGTATAGTGACCTTCTTACTTTGATTAGCCAGTGGCCTACTACTGATGACCCAGAATACTGAAAGTAGTAAAGATCCATCATTCTCAGCTGTGTCATGGTTCTATGTTCTGTATTTGAGGCAGCTTTCCACAAAATTGTTAGACCAAGCTTGATGTACTCTTGGCATCAAACTAAACTATTGGTTTACTCATGGTGGTACTGGTTGCTGTAAAAGAGGAGAAAATGTGCTGAAACCACCGTCTTCAAATTGGTATCAGGCAAAATGAAATCGGCAGGTCAGGCTTTTTAAAGATCGGTAACTGGGGATCTGCCAGAAAACTGCAATCAGTGCAGCCCAATGTAAGATGGAATACATGCACTCATATTTGTGACCATTGATGTCAGCAACGCGTTAACATGTTACTGACATCGGACCACTTTTTTCAGTAACGAGTAATCCAACACGTTGCCATTTCAAATCCAGTAGTCAGACTACAGTTACTTATCGAAATCACTTTGCGTTACCATTTTCTTTTGTAATTTAATTTAATGACATGTTTGGTTACCTGACTCTGGTGCAGGACAATTACAAACACAACAACACAATCAAAGATAAGTCTCGCAGGGGTGCCCAAAGTCGGTCCTCGAGGGCCGGCATCCTGCATGTTTTGGTTCTCTCCCTGGTTTAACACACCTGGTTCAAATGATGGCTCATTAGAGGCCTAAGAAGAACATTGACATACTGAACAGGTTGTTACTACCACCAGGGAGAGAACTAAAACATGCAGGATGCCGGCCCTCGAGGACCGACTTTGGGGACCCCTGGAAAGTTTATTTCGAACTGCAGCCGGGACAGACAGGTGAAAGGACGGCAACAGGCAGGAGGTGAGGACTGGTCAGGGATTCGCTCTGGTGGGAAAAGGTGAGTTACTGATACGTCGTCTGAATGGGAGATCAATGTGCAACAGAGAAGAGGCTGATCTTACCGTTGGTAGAGATGAGGTGATCCTGGGGGGAAAAGGGATATCCACTGAGACTGAGATGCGACTCTCCAGATGCTGTCTTCCAAGCTTAGGAGAGGAGGCGAGAGACCGTTGGAGGATGGGCAGCCAGGCAAGTGGGTTGATCAGGGTTGATCCAGCAGCGAAGGTAGGCAGATAGGAAGGAGCCAGGCAGGAGATGGGAAGCAGCTATCAGCATGCAGCTGATGGGGATGCCACCGGGAGGGAAACAGAACCAGCGAAGGTTCGACTTGGACCAGGAATGAGAACTCTGAGAGGAAAGAAAAAAGGACAGGTACTAAGTTACAAACGAGACTGAGACTCACTAGTATCTGTTACCAGGAAGCTCAGGTACCACTAGATACGTAGAACCATCTGGCATCTGCCACCAGAATCCAGCTCCTATTTAACTGCTCCTCCTGATAAGATGATGAGCTGCAGCTGGCTACGCCTGTCTGACACACTCTGCAGGAGAGAAGGTAGGAGACGCACACACTCACAGCACTCAGCTCAGTGGATATGACAGTACCCTACCCCCCTCTTAATGGACGCCTCTCAGCGGACAACCAGCGGTAGAAGCAGATGACCCCTCAAAAGAAGAGATGAGACCAGAGTCCAAAATAAAAGAACGGTTAATCCAGGACCGATGTTCCGGTCCATACCCCTCCCAGTCCACCAGATATTGATGGCCACGCCCACGAGGGCGGACCGCAAGAATGCGCCGGACAGAAAAGGAAGGATGACCAGCCACCAGTGTTGTGTTCAAGACCACCTAACCCGAGACCAAGACAAGACCAAGACCAGAGTGTATCGAGACCGAG
>NW_015114441.1:31890-33182 GCF_001443285.1 Poecilia latipinna | reverse complement strand
CTAGAAGGGGACCACATGGGAGGCAGAACATGCCTTCAGGGATCCAAATTTTCTTTATAACATCTGATTTTTTTTTTCTTTCGAAAATTTTTTATTGTTACTTAGGACAATTTATGACATCACACATTTATACAGAAATTTCTCTTTTCACATAAACAGATAAAATACAAATTGTCACATCATTTCCAACTAAAAGAAGAAAAGAACAATGATGTTAAAAACCAAGCTCTGTATGTTAAAAGTTGAGCAGGACCGGGGTGACTCCTTACTAAGTTCTGAGCTGTCCCGTCCCTCCAAACAGCGCTTGGTGCTCAGAGGAGAAACCCCCACTGCTGCTCCTTCCCTCCTGCCTCACCCGGAGAGCCAGGCTGCCGCTGCTGGGACCTCTGTCCATGGAGGCGCAGGCGATTCTTCTTTGTGGCTGTGTCCTTGGCGCGCCACCTGCAGCTCTGATGGTTTCTCTTCTTGCTGCTGCCATTCGGATCACAGCCACGGGGGGGATCTGCCTGCGCCTGCTTACCAACAAGTTTCTGGAGGTCCATATGGCGTCTTTGATGGTGGTGAGAGTGAGCCACATCTCTGAAGTCCTTCTTCACTATTTTCTGGTGGCTCACCCCGTACAGCACTAGCTGTGTGTTGAGGACCTCCCTTGCTGGTAAGTATGGGAATTGCAAGGAGCCAGCTTTGCCCACAGCAGGTGCCTCACCGACTCCGGCGCGCCACAACCGGGTCAGGGGCAGATGGACGTCGCTGACATGCCGCGGGAGTGCATAACGGCTCTGACCGGGAGGATCTCATGAGCCACCATCCATGACAGGTCGTGGAGTCTGTTCGGAAGGAGGGGATGGCCCACATTGCGCCAAACTGTTGTGGCGTCTCCGAACACTGGAGTCACTGGTTCCCAGTCCTGCACAAGAGAAATAAGAAAACGATGGTTAGTTAAAATCCTGATCTCCTCTCCTTCCAGTTTAAAATGCTTTAAAAATTTCTGTATAAAAGCGTATGCTGGTGGGAGGTTAAAAGCTGCTGGTTTTCTAAAACCACTCTAAAAGTTTCAGTTTTCTTAGGTATGACCAGGGGTGAAAGTAAGGGGGTACGGTCGGGTACTGCATACCCCTAAAAGATTCAGTGGGGGCAGTGGAAGGAACTTCAGGGTGAAGGACCGACGCATCAACCACTGCTGTGTTCATGAGGGGCTTATTAATGATCATAAAATAAATATCAAGCCTGAAAACCTGATATTGTAACGGACTGAATGTTATGTTTTTAACGTAATCTCTGGTCGGCTTGTG
>NW_015114441.1:25604-27108 GCF_001443285.1 Poecilia latipinna | reverse complement strand
TGAACTGAAGGGGAGATTATTTAATGGTTTCAATAGTACAAAAAAACTTTAGTAATTTGTGCATGTTTTTGTGTGTTCCACTATTCTCCACTAAACTCTAAATAGGATTTTAGACCTCCCACCCCTCCCTGCCCCAGCCTCCAGGTTCTGCGTTATGGCCCTGTGTTTGCTGTCACAGCGCAGCGCACAGAGCTCCTCCTGTGGCTCCACAACTCAGACGGCTCCTGCACAGATTTGTGACATTTATCCTAATATCAGTGATTATAATGGCGTTTAGTTGCACAACTTTACGAACACGTTCATTCATGGCTATTTTCGTGTTTATTGCGCTGTTCATATTAGTCTCGGTGTTTTCAGTTTTCTGGAGCGCAACGCGAATACCTTGATATTAACAAAGACACAGCGGGACGGATCATCTGGGAATAGATGGACCTGGAAGGCCTGACTAAAACTACCTGGATGTCAGACAAATTCCAAGGTTTATTATTTTGTCTGTGCTTATTTCCCAGCAAAAATGAACAACTTCATGTTAAAAAAAAAACAGCTCAAAAGCGCAACCCGCGACTCATTACACTTGCAAGCAACTTTAGAGAAAAACAAGCCCAAAGATGCTTATGATAATCGGACTTAGCGACCGAAACTCAAAATAGTTCCTGCTTTTCCAGCAACAAAATGTGCATCTCGTTTCCATTGTTTGTTTCTGTCGCTGCTGATACTGTCCCATAGAAACGGTGCTCACTCCTTGTGAGTCGGGGTTTTGTGTTTTGTGTGGGGTTTCCATCTCCTTCCACCTGTTCAGTTTCTCCACCAGATGGAGCCCTGGAGCTGCTGTTACCAATTATCATACACGCCTGCAGACAATCTGTCATTCCTGGCTTTAAGAGGAGTGAGACGTCAGTCCTCGATGCCTGAGTGTTCACTTGTAATGGTTCTCACGGCAAGACCTGAGTGCCACTTCCAGTGTCCTTTGGATTTCTCTCATGAGTCTCACGACTCATCTGACCTGTTTCTGGTTCCTACCTCCATGACTGACATCCTACTAGCTCCTCTTCTTCAAGCACCTGTGTTACCTGTCCGCCCTCCAACCTCACCACCAACTATTCACCTTGCTCATCTGGACCAAGCCCCACTGAAGCCCAAGCCCGGATCTCTTCATTTTCTTCCCCGCCCGGCGGACTATCATCTTCATCACCATGTTCATGTATTCCCCAAGACTACAGTCAAAGAAAAACCACAGAAGATCCATTCATTCATAACTGTTTATTTATTCAATAAAACTTTTTTTCACTTTTCGTTTTGCCTTCCAAGACTGTTCTGTATGTGGGCAAAAAGCCTTCCAAAAACCATGACACTCCTCAAGATGCATAGAGGAAATAAAATAAAAATTTAAAAGAAAATTGTAAGTCACAGTGGATAAGTAACTTTAATCTACTGGATTTGAAAAAGAAACGTGTTAGATTACTCGTTATTGAAAAAAGTGGTCCAACATCAGTAACGCGTTACT